>NC_143014.1:4582182-4844682 GCF_055824585.1 Amblyomma mixtum
GAGAGAACCTGCCATATGCGCTCCACCCCATTCTTATTCTTCTAGTTATTTCCCTCTCATGATCCGGATCTGTGGTCACTACCTGCCCTAAGTAGACATATTCTCTTACTACTTCCAGCACCTCGCTACCAATTGCGAACTGCTGTTCCCTTGCTAGGCTGTTGAACATTACCTTGGTTTTCTGCATGTTAATTTTTAGCTCCACCGTTCTGCTCTGCCTGTATAACTCATTTATCATGCTTTGCAGTTCTTGTCCTGAGTGGCTTAGCAAGGCAATGTCATCAGCGAATCGCAAATTACTCAGGTATTCTCCATTAATTCTTATCCCCAACTGTTCCCATTCCAGTCCCCGGAATACCTCCTGTAAGCAGGCAGTGAAGAGCATTGGCGAGATCTTGTCTCCCTGCCTGACACCTTTCCGTATTGGAATTTTATTGCTGACTTTATGGAGAACTATAGTAGCTGTGCAATCGTCATAAATATCTTCCAATATTTTCACATAACCCTCTTCTACACCCTGATTCCGCAATGCCTGCATGACAGCTGAGGTTTCCACTGAGTCAAAAGCTTTCTCGTAATCAACGAAGGCTATATACAGGGTGTTTCACCTAAGACTTTCTGCAATTTTTAAAAATAAGCTATTTGAATTAGATGCGCGCTTTTTCTGGCATAGCATTGTCAGTGGTGTAGTACATCATAATACAGCTAAGACGTGCTAACTAGCAGGCTTGTTAACCAATATTTAATAGTAAACTTTTAAACTATTACACTTGGGCCCCTTGATTATTGAGAGGCATGTAGCCAAACGTAAGTATTGTCCACATCCGTTTTTAGAATTTCGAGAACGCGATTATCCTCGGCGCTGTGGCCCAACAAATTTTGGCTATTTCGACGAGTTAGGTTCACTGGAGAGGTTGCTTTGCCTGCAAGCTTCTCAAACCCCATGTATTTTGGCGCGATATAGGTGAAATTTGTTGGGCCACAGCGGCAAGGGTAACAGCGTTTTCGAAATTCTAAAAACTGATATTGGTATTACTTACGGTGAGCTACATGCCTCTCAATAATTAAGGAGCCCAACGGTAATAGTTTAAAAGTTAACTATTAAATATTGGTTAACAAGCCTGCTAGATAGCACGTCATAGCTGCATTATGATGTACTACACCACTGACAATGCTATGCCAGAAAAAGCGCGCATCTAATTCAAATAGCTTATTTTTAAAAATTGTAGAAAGTCTTAGTCGTCTGGCCCAGACGAAGACAAGTCCCCTTGTCGAAACGTTGGCTCTAGCAACTTGAGGTTTTCCCCTCCCGTGTTCATTTTGTGATCACCCTGTATAGGGGTTGGTTATATTCTGCGCATTTCTCTATCACCTGACTGATAGTGTGAATGTGGTCTATTGTCGAGTATCCTTTACGAAAGCCTGCCTGATCATTTGGTTGACTAAAGTCCAAGGTCGTCCTGACTCTATTAGCGATTACCTTAGTAAATACCTTGTAGGCAACGGACAATAAGCTGATTGGTCTGTAATTCTTCAAGTCCTTGACGTCTCCTTTCTTATGAATTAAGATAATGTTAGCGTTCTTCCAAGCTTCTGGTACTCTCGAGGTCACAAGGCATTGCGTATACAGGGTGGCTAGTTTTTGTAGCACAATCTCTCCCCCGTCCTTCAACAAATCTGCTGTTACCAGCTGCTTTCCCTCTTTGCATTGCTCTTAAAGCTTTTTTTACTTCCTCCTTCGTTACTGGCAGGATGCCCCATTGCTGTGCTCGACTGCCTCCCTCAGTAACTTGATGATTACATTCGCTACTGTATAGATTTGTGTAGAACTCTTCGGCTAATTCAACTATCTTATCCATATTGCTGATGACACTCTGTAACGCACTCTAACGATAGCTGTAAGCTTATCATTCATTGTTTCAACACTACGGTCGTCTTCTTCAGTTACAGCGGAAGATCTGTTTTGCAGCGACATTCTGAATTCCTCTATCTTCCCTCTTAATGCTAACTCGTTAATAGCCTTTCGCTTCACCAGTTTCCTCCGTTCCCTCTTTAAATCTAAGCTAACACGAGACCTTACCATTCTGTGGTCGCTACAACGGACCTTACCGAGGACCTCCACATCCTCTAGATGCCAGGGTGTGCACACAGTATGAAGTCTATTTCATTTTTAGTCTCACCATTGGGGCTCTTCCATGGCCACTTCCTGTTTGCCCGTTTGCGGAAGAAGGTATTCATAATCCGTAAATTATTTCTATCTGCGAACTCTACTAATAACTCTCCTCTACGGTTCCTAGAACATATGCCATAGTCTCCTACCGCCTTGTCTCCAGCCTGCTTTTTACCTACCTTTGAATTGAAGTCGCCCATCAGTACCGTGTACTGTGATTTTACTTTGGTAATTGCCGATTCCACATCCTCATAGAAGCTTTCAACTATCTGGTCAACATGGCTTGATGTAGGCGCGTAGGCCTGCACCACCTTCAGCTTGTACCTCTTATTAAGCCTAATTACGATACCTGCCACTCTCTCGTTAATACTGTAAAACTCCTCGATGTTGCCAGCTATATCCTGATTAATGAGGAATCCCACACCTAGTTCTCGCCTATCTGCTAATCCAGGATAGCACAGTACATGCCCGCCCTTTAGTACTGTATACGCTTCATCTGTCCTCCTAACTTCACTAAGCCCTATGACATCCCATTTAATACCAGCTAATTCCTCCAATAGCACTGCTAAGCTAGCCTCACTTGATAAGGTTCTTGCGTTAAACGTTGCCAGGTTCAGTTTCCAATGGCGGCCTGTCCGGAGCCAGAGATTCTTAGCACCCTCCGCTGCGTCACAGATCTGACCGCCGCCTTGGTCAGTTGCTCCGCAGCCGCTGGGGACTGAGGGCCGAGGGTGAATTGGTTTGTTCATAGAAGGTTGTGGCCAAGTACTACACCATAGAAGGTTGTGGCCAAGTACTACACCAGGGTGGCCAAATCCTGTTCTGGATAGGAAGTGCGTTGTCGGTTCTGGTGACCAAAATCAGGCCGCACTCCAAGCCTGGTTATGCAATTCCATCAACACGCGGAGTTTTTTTTTTTAATCCGGTGGAGAATTGCGTGGCACCGGGATTCGAACCCCGGTCCTCTTGCACGCGAGACGGATGCTCTACCTCTACGCCATCGCTGCATCTTACGAAATAAATAAATAAAATAAAAAAACCCCTGTGCCCCTTGGTTTCTGTGGCTGTTGGCTCCTCTCATATTTATAACGAGCCCCTCATTCCCCTTCCCTTGTTTGCTTAATTGCTTCGCGAGGGTCTCGGTTCTGGCAGCCTTGACGCCGTAGGAAGCATAAGAGGGTTCTCACACAGCTTCCACCCTCGCCGTTCGATGACGTTCTACGTCACATGAGCGGTAACTCAGGGCGTGCTACGTCCGCCGCTTAAGAACGTGGGTGGCGCTGATGAACACTCTCAAGGTTAGGTTATTTGTAAACATAAATACCCCCGAAAGCAGAAGATGAAACAGCCGTCGCCACAGATCAGCGGTAGAGCACCGGACGCGTAATTCGGAGGTCGTGGGTTCGGATCCCGCCGGCGGCATGTGGTTGTTTTTTCTTCTGCTTTTCTAATCAATTAAAGTTTAAGCGATAATATATTCAGTAATAATCTAAATCGAACAACAGCACGAAATATATAAATAAATTTAAAAAAAAATACCCTGTGCCCCTTGGTTTCTGGGCTGTTGGCTTCTCATATATATATATATATATATATATATATATATATATATATATATATATATATATATATAAGAAGGGGGTGAAGATCGGATGGATCCGGTAGAAGATAAACGTAATTCGGTTGACACACGGCAGAAAAACAACAACTTTATTCTAACGTTTCGACCAGGGTCTGGCCTTCGTCAGAGTGCCAATGTTCACTCTGACGAAGGCCAGACCCTGGTCGACACGTTAGAATAAAGTTGTTTTTCTGCCGTGTGTCAACAGAATTACGTTTATATATATATATATATATATATATATATATATATATATATATATATATATATATATATATATATATATATATATATATACCGGGTGTTTCAGCGAACACTTTCAAAAATTCTCATAAGTAGAATTTTCTTGATAAAGATATGGCTTTGGTAGCATAGTATTACCAATGTTGGCGGACACCAGAAAACCGGTTAATCATATTAGGTAGTAAACTGGTTCACTAATTTTTAATAATTAAATTGTTAACTATTACAGTTAGGCGCCTAGTTGCAATCAGATATTTGTAGCCGGTCGTTAGTGATAGCCATATCAGTTTTTAGAATTTCGAAAACGCAATTATCCTCACCGCTGTGGCTCAACAAAGTTTGGCTGCATCGTGCGAAAAATACATGCGCTATCGAAAGCATGCGGGCAAAGCATCCCCTCCAGTGCACGTAACTAGTCGAAAAAGCCAAATTTTGTCGAGCCACAGCGCCGAGTATAATCGCATATATATTGGCGCGAATTTTTGTGGCGTTTGTTTGTTGTGTTTATTTGTTCATGCTTCAAGGCTGCCGGCACGCTGCTTTATCACTTCGTTTGTGATGCAAGACGTGTATAGAATTATCTCGATTGATCGCATCCAGGCGGAGCCGGTTCTAGTTCGTGCCAGAATGTTCTAGTAACTTCCACGCTTTGTCTCGAAGGTTCGCTATCAGCTTTGAAAAGAGCACGGCCGACAGCGGCAGCCATTCTGTTCGACGACGGCCGAGCACGCTTGTTGCTACGCCGCCGCCGAGTGATTCAGTTCTTTGCGGGCGCAAGTCAGCCCGAATAAAGAGTTTCGTTTCGAAGACATTCTCGCTGTGTTCCTGTTCGCCGGACTGCAGTCACCACTACGTGACATCTGGTGGAGGTGCTGACCTGCTATCCAGCTATGCTCCTCACAATGGACTCTGGTGCACAGCCAACGCCCGTGATGCTTCGCCAGCCCCGTGAGCCTCCGTCTTTCCGTGGACAACCACACGAGGATGTAGAAGACTGGCTGGACATGTACGACCGTGTGGCAGCGCTGAACACCTGGGACGACAGCACCAAGCTACGAAACGTTTATTTTGCGTTGGATGGTACTGCGAGAACGTGGTTTGAAAACCACGAATCTCCCCTCACGACCTGGGCGACCTTCAAGAAGCAGTTAGTGGGTACGTTCACTAGCGTCGTACGAAAGGAAAGAGCGGAGCTACTGCTGCAGTCACAAATTCACCTTCCAAACGACACCGTGACTGTGTATGTGGAAGAAATGAAACGCCCTTTCAGGCGCTCCAACCCTGACATGAGTGAGGAAAAGCTCAACTTTCTGATGCGTGGCGTAAAGGAGGAACTGTTCACCGGTTTGATCCTAGATCCTCCAAATACCGTCGCCGAGTTTTTAGTTGAAGCTTCCACCATTGAAAAGACCCTTGACGCCAGGACCCGTCACCACAACCGACCACTCCAAGTGTTGACGGCAAGCTGCCCAGAAGATACCCTTGCAAGCGGGCGGAAGCTGCAAGATTTGATACGCGAAATTGTTCGCGAAGAACTTCGTCGTCTGCTGCCATCCCCAACGCAGCAGACGCAGCAGACTAAGGTGGCGTCGCTCACGGACATCATTCGTGAAGAAGTGCCGCATGCACTTGGCTCCCCGTCACAGACGACACCAACGGAAGTTGAAGCCATGAACTACGCCGCCGCACTACGCAGTCCTGCGCCCCGACGAGAACGACCAAGCCCTCTTCAACAATCACCAGCTCTACAAGAACGACGACCCCTTGCTCCTGCCCGCGCACCTTACGAGCGAAGCAACAGAACTAGGAAATGCGGCCAGAGGAGGACTTCCGACAACCGACCCCTATGTTTCCATTGTGGCAACGCCGGGCACATACTTCGCCATTGCCCGTACAGACGCATCGGGCTCCGAGATTTAGCCATCAACGCCCCTCGACCGCTCCCCGGCCAGCGACCACGGGAAATCGACGACTACCTTCGCAGAGGGGAGTACATGCCTTCAAGCCGTCTTTCCCGCTCCCCGTCGCCTTTCCGCCTCCCGTCGCCGTCCACCGCACGATTTGCATCACCAAGCCGCAGCTACGCCACGGCTGTCCGAGCAAGGTCTCCTAGCCCCCGTAGGGGAAACTAAACAAAGCAACCTGTGGAGGTCAGGTTGCTTGTCGAGGAAACGATGAAGATCCTCCAGCGACCACGCCGTATGAAGACGCCGCACCTACTACACCGACGACGCCTACAACAACCTCGACCACGACGCAAACCGCCTTCAAAACTACGCCGCCATCAATAAAAGCTCCGACCACACGCCCCACACACGATTCACATACCCGACGAAGCCGTATCCCGACGCCGAGGACGACGTGTAACTCCAAAGCCAGGACATCCGACTTAGAAGTGGTTATCGACGGCCGGAAAGTCACCGCTCTAGTCGACACGGGAGCCGATTATTCGGTGATGAGCGGACCATTCGCTGCGCAACTCGGGAAAGTAACGACCGCTTGGGACGGCCCACAAATTCGCACCGCAGGGGGCCACCTCATTACGCCATCAGGACGATGCACAGCGCGAGTGACTCTCAAGGGACATACCTATCCCGCGACCTTCGTAGTGCTACGGCAATGTTCCCGCGAAGTGATCTTGGGCATGGATTTCCTTAATGAGCATCAAGCGATCATCGACCTGCGATCCAAGATGATCACACAACGAGGCCATCCCGTCGATGAGAACTCCGGAACATCACGTCGCGCTCAGTGTCCTGGAGGAACAATCGAGTGTCCCACCCCGCTCAAGCGTCATCGTCACCGTAGGCGCCACGGAAGCGAGTGACACTGAAGCCATTATCGAGGGGAACATGCAGTTGCTTCTCTTCCGAGGAATCGGCATCGCAAGAGGCATCGCACATTTCCGCAAAGGCCAAACCGAAGTACTGCTGACTAACTTCAGCGAAGAATAGCGGCATGTAAACAGAGGAACGACGATTGCATTCCTCGACGAAATATCCGACGTACGAGACTTCTTCGCGCTCTCGGAATAAAAGCAAACCATGGTTTACTCGGGAGCTACGCAGTATTACGCGCAAAAGGCAACGTGTTTACGTTAAATTTAAAGGAAATTCGACGCGTGAGAATTGGTTCAAGCTTCAGGAAATTGCCGGAAGAATGAAAGTTGCTGTGGCAGCTGCAAAGAATTCGTTTGGCATTTCAATGGAGAAGAAATTAAAAGAAAATCCAAAGGAATTTTGAAAACATGTAAAGAGAAATGGAAAAGACTCTGTAACTATACCACCTCTTGTTTCTGATGACACCTTTGTTGATGATGATGCACAAAAAGCTGAGTTCTTTAACAAATATTTCAGCTCTGTTTTCAGCTCTTAAATCGAACATGCTGATATGAATACCCCGAGTTTCCAGCCAGTGGCGAGTGTTATGGATGATGTTGTGATCAGCATCAACGGTATACAGTCTCTGTTGCAGAATCTGAAGATTGCTAAGGCTGGTTGTCCTGATGACTTGCCAAACAAATTCTACAAACTGTGTGCTGCGTCGGTTGCACCCTACTTAAAGATAATTTTTGAAAAATCGCTTGAAGAATCCTGCCTTCCAGATGACTGGAAAATTGCAAGTGTTGCGCCAATCTACAAATCTGGCCCTCGCAACACTGTATCAAATTATAGACCGGTATCTCTAACTTCAGTTAGTGCAAGACACTCGAACATATTTTGTTCACCAGTATAGCAGCTCATATGGACGCACATTCATTGTTTAATCCTCGTCAGCATGGTTTTCGAAGGGGCCTATCGTGTACTACGCAGCTGACTGAATTTGCGCACGATTTGGCTGAAGCACTGGACAGGCGACTTAGCGTGGACTGCGTGTTTTTGGACTTTTTAAAAAGGCCTTTGATACCGTGACGCATTCTTTACTAATTCAAAAAATGTCTTTTTACAATATTAGCCCTCAAGTGATATCATGGGTAAAAGATTACCTAAGTTTACGGCAGCAGTTTGTGGTTATGGATGGCGCCGAGTCTCAAAGAGTGCAGGTTGTGTCTGGTGTAACCAAGGGCTCCGTGTTAGGACCACTATTGTTCCTGCTCTACGTGAATGACATTGGTGACGGAATAGTATCTCAAATGCGGTTTTTTGCGGATGACTGCGTTCATTATAGTGTTGTCACTAGTGATCGAGATGCGGAAATGCTCCAAGAAGATTTGAACAGAATCTCAGAGTGGTGCGTTAAATGGAATATGAATTTGAATTTGTCAGAGACTGAATTTGTCCAAGAAAGAAAAACCCTGATGTGTATTCAGATGTCATTAGGAACACAATGTTAGAACAGGTATTCGAATTTAAATATCTAGGCGTTTATTTTACTCCTGATTTGAGCTGGCGCCGTCACGTCGATTATATCTCTGCTAAAGAATGCAGAAACTTGGGATTTCTTCGCCGAAATGCAAGCACTTTTCCACTGTCATGTCGTGACATTTTGTTCAAGACTTATGTCAGGTCGGTTCTGGACTACGCGTGCACTGTCTGGGACCCGCCTACTACTAGAGATAAAGATAAGTTGGAGAGGATGCAGAACATTGCCTCTCGTTTCGTGTCTGGCACACGCGGGGCTCGTTACAGTGCATCGCGTACGAAGGATGCATTCAACTGGGAATTGCTTGACACGCGCCGAAAGAAGTTGCGTCTGAAGCTGTTTCATGCTGTTTCTTATTCAACTGTTCGGGTTGAACGCGACAGGTATGTGCAGGAGCCTTTTTATAGATCCAACCGTGTTGACCATGTTTTTAAAGTGCGCGAATGCGCGGCAAGAACTGAATTGTTTAAAATGTCTTTCTTTCCGAAAGCCATTAGAGAATGGAACAGACTACCGAGCGATGTTGTGAGTGTGACATCAAATGATGCGTTCTTTCGTTCTTTAATGATGTGATGCGATTGTGATGTGTTCTTTTGAAGTGAGATGTACATGGTGAAAGTTTTATGCTTGCAACTCTGCCTGCGAGCGGAGGTGTCATGTGTGCTTCTTTGTTGTACATTGCCCCCCCCCCCCCCCACTGTAATGCCACGGCGCTGTGGGTTCCTTACTAAATAAATAAATAAATAAATAAATCCGTAGAAAATTCGCCTGACCAAGAGAACTCGCCCCTTTTTCGACATAAACCCAGCCCTGCCCCAGAACAGACAAGACCAGATCTGCACTCTCCTTCAAAGCTACAGCGAGTGCTTCTCGTCATCGCCGCAGGTCCAACAAACGCCGATTGCCAAGCGTCGCATTATAACCGACCAGCACGCCCGACCTCTCCGCCAGAGCCCCTACCGAGTGTCGCCGCGAGAACGACAAGCCATCCGGAACCAAGTGGAAGAAATGCTGCGCGACGACGTTATTCAGCCTTCAAAGAGCCCCTGGGCGGCACCTGTTGTGCTAGTCAGAAAGAAAGACGGTGCACTTCGATTCTGCGTTGATTACCGGCGCTTGAACAACATCACAAAGAAGGACGTCTACCCCCTCCCTCGCATCGACGACACGCTGGACCGGCTCTGCAACGCCAGATATTTCTCATCTCTGGACCTCAAGAGCGGCTACTGGCAAATTGAGGCCGATGAAAGCGATCGCGAGAAGACCGCATTCATCACTCCAGATGGCCTCTTCGAGTTCAAGGTGATGCCGTTTGGTCTCTGTTCCGCGCCAGCGACATTTCAGCGAGTAATGGATACAGTGCTAACAGGCCTGAAGTGGCAGATTTTTTTGTCTGGTATATTTAGATGACGTCGTTGTCTTCGCCTCGAACTTTGAGGAACACCTAGAAAGGCTTCGAACAGTACTAGACGCAATCAAATCGTCCAGGCTAACCTTGAAAGCAGAGAAGTGCCCCTTTGCCTATGAAGAGCTGCTGTTTCTAGGCTACATTGTTAGCAAGGAGGGAGTACGCCCAGACCCGCAGAAAACAGCTGCTATCGCAATGTTTCCGCCACCGGCCGATAAAAAAGCTGTGCGCAGATTCCTTGGACTGTGCGCGTACTACCGACGATTTGTAAAGAACTTTTCGCGCATCGCCGAGCCACTGACCCACCTGACTAAGGCAGACGTACCATTTAAATGGGAAGCGCTGCAAGTGGAAGCCTTCAAGGAACTTCAGCGTCGTTTACAGTCCCCACCGATCCTCGCGCACTTCGATGAAAACGCCGAGACTGAAATTCATACCGACGCAAGTAGTGTGGGCCTAGGCGCTGTCCTCGTTCAGAAAATTGACGGAGTGGAGAAAGTCATCGCGTACGCTAGCTGTTCCCTGTCCAAAGCCGAAGGTAATTATTCGACAACTGAGAAGGAGTGCCTTGCCATCATCTGGGCTACGTCGAAATTCCGCCCCTATCTGTACGGACGACCGTTCAAGGTGGTCAGTGATCACCACGCACTGTGCTGGCTCGCCAGTTTGAAGGACCCCTCCGGCCGCCTCGCTCGATGGAGCCTGCGGCTCCAGGAGTTTGATGTAACCGTCGTTTAGAAGTCCGGACGCAAGCACCCTGACGCCGACTGCCTGTCTCGAGCCCCTGTAGATGCACCACCGCCGGACGACGATGAGGACGCCTTCCTGGGACCCATCAGCTCCAGCTCTTTTGTACAACAGCAACGCGCGGACCGCGACATAAAATGCCTCATCGAATACTTGGAAGGCAAGGTTTCTTCACCCCCGCCTCATTCAAGCGAGGATGGTCTTCGTTCTGTTCACAGAACGATGTCCTCGTGAAGAAGAATTTTGCAGCGAACAAGACAGCCTACCTCCTTGTTGTACCATTAAATCTCCGCGGAGTTCTTCAGGCCTCACACGACAAGGCCGACAGCTGGACATCTCGGGTTTTTTCGCACCCTCAGCCGCATTCAAGACAAGTATTACTGGCCTCGAGTGTCTGCCGATGTCGCACATTATGTGAAAACCTGCCGAGATTGTCAGGGACGAAAGACCCCTCCAACCCGACCAGCAGGATTTCTGAACCCCATTGAACCCCCCTCAAGACCCTTTCAGCAGATCGGCATGGACTTGCTTGGCCCTTTCCCGAAATCAACATCTGGAAATAAGTGGATCATTATAGCGACCGACTACCTGACCCGCTACGCCGAGGCAAAAGCCCTAGCGAACGGAACAGCAGCAGAAGTCGCCAAATTTTTCGTGGAGAACATTCTTCTGCGACACGGCGCCCCCGATGTGCTCATCACTGACAGAGGAACAGCATTCACGGCGGAACTGACGCAAGCCATCCTCCATTACAGCCAAACCAGCCACCGGAGAACAACTGCATACCACCCGCAGACCAATGGACTCGATATGCTCGCTATGTATGTCGATGCCGAACACAAGACCTGGGACGTCATCTTGCCTTACGTAGTCTTAGCCTACAACACCGCAGTGCAGGAGACCGCCCAGATGACACCTTTTAGGCTCGTCTATGGCAGAGGCCACGACCACGCTGGACGCCATCCTGCTGAATGTTACCGAAGAAGATAACGTCGACGTCGCCGCCTACCTACAACGCGCAGAAGAAGCCCGAAGACTTGCCCGATTAAGGATCAAAGACCAGCAGCGGACCGACGCCACACCCTACAACCTACGAACACGCAACGCGGAATACAAACCAGGAGACCGAGTCTGGGTTTGGACGCCCATTCGCCGCCGATGATTGAGCGAAAAGCTTTTGAGACGCTATTTCGGCCCGTAGAAGGTTCTTCGTTGGCTAGGTGAATTGGACTACGATGTCGTCTCTGACCAAATGACTGCACCCCAGCGACGCCGCGTACGACCGGAAGTAGTCCATGTTGTACGCCTAAAGCCCTATCATGCACGCTAAAGGATGCCGTGTTTCCACATTCGGTGTTTATTTTTGCACAATCTGTTTTTGATTGTTGATAGCCGCATTATGTTCTAAAGCATGGAGTCGATGCTTCTGTGAGAGGGGAGTAATGCCGCGAATCTTTGTATCGTTTGTTTGTTGTGTTTATTTGTTCATGCTTCAAGGCTGCCGGCACGCCGCTTTATCGCTTCGTTTGTGACGCAAGACGCGTCTAGAATTATCTCGATTGATCGCATCCAGGCGGAGCCGGTTCTACTTCGTGCCAGAATGTTCTAGTAACTTCCACGCTTTATCTCGAAGGTTCGCTATCAGCTTTAAAAAGAGCACGGCCGACAGCGGCGGGCATTCTGTTCGACGACCGCCGAGCACGCTTGTTGCTACGCTGCCGCCGAGTGATTCAGTTCTTTGCGGGCGCAAGTCAGCCCGAATAAAGAGTTTCGTTTCGAAGACATTCTCGCTGTGTTCCTGTTCGCCGGACTGTAGTCACCACTACGTGACAATATATATATATATATATATATATATATATATATATATATATATATATATATATATATGCGAAATTGAGAAACGCTTCGTTTATTGGGAGTCGACGTTTCGGACAGAGCCTGTCCTTTTTCTTGAAAAAGGACAGGCTCTGTCCGAAACGTCGACTCCCAATAAACGAAGCGTTTCTCAATTTCGCATCTTATTTTAAACTAGCAACCAAGTACGTTTACCTTATTGTGCTATATATATATATATATATATACACACACACACACACACTTGAAGAAAACGGATGTGGTGAAGAAACGTACTTTTCTTGACTTTCGACCGTGGACCGGCCTGCGTCTGAAGAAACTGAGCTGCAGACTGTCTCTTACGTTCATATCATGGCATTATCACGATCTGCACGATTAACGATGAATATTAAAAAGCCAAAATCCCCATAATCTTGAACATAAAGCTATAGGATAATTTTTATTTCAAAACTACGCGGCATGGATTGTACAGTAAGAAACACCTTGTACCTGACGTGAACCATTATTCAGATGTTTAATTAAGTTATCTAATATACATTTATTTTTTTACTTTAAGGGGCAGGGTTATAAAGCGATGTTGACGGCCGTCAACATCGAAGGTGAGCTCTATTGTCAATTTTCTTCACCGGCAATGTGCTTGAAAAAATCCAATCTAAAAAATACCTAGGTGAAGAACTGTTGAGTTGGTTTTCCTACAATTCCTTGCTTAATATAGCGTCGCTGCCAATCGTATGCTCGCCGAAATCAAGTTAACATCAAATTCACCAACTGTACCCGTACTTTAAACAAGAAGTGCTAGAAATGCCATTTAGAAATATGCAATGCGAGAAAGCCAACTCAACGAGCTCTCAGATGCGTATTCTTGAGTTACAATATTTAGCAATAATAACACCTTTAGTTTTCATCCAGCCGATGAGAGGGGAAAGAAGTTGGAAATCTGGCTTCAATAGCTCGCTCCTCCCTAACTGTGTAAGCATGTTTTGCGAGGGCACACAGTATTACAGGCTCACGTGGGCGCAGTTTGCACCACACAAGAAAGAAAACAAGAACAAAATAAAGCAAACAAAACAAATTACACATCCAGGCAAAGACAACATCGCATAATACAGTCATCAAATATAAAACATTACAGATCACTGCGGCTACCCCCATTGAGAGAATGCGACAGCACTGACGCCTCCTCGGCACTCGTCGCCTCTCTTTGCCTCTCTTGATCACTTTCTTTTTGTTAATTTAACTACTTAATTAGCATAATTATCTGATGCTTCAATTAAAGATCGATTTATTTACTCTAGCTATAACTTCTTTTAACTCAATCAACCATTTTGGTTTTTCAAATATGGCGCCGTGGTTGCTTCCCGTCCACTTACTGTATCCCCATCCAGCCTATTCAACCGTTCCATCGTTTTTGCACATAATGAATTAAAAAATTATCTATGTCAATGAAACTTTTTGTTCGATTAATTATCGCTCACCAAATACATTTCTATTCATTTCTAACTTTATTTTCACTCCTTTGCCTATTTCTACTATTTTGTCGTCCACGGCTGTTTTCCCGTCCACTCCCTATATAGACGTCCGCGCCATTTTCTTCCACATCTTTGGCTCTTATTAATGAACTAATCATACTATCCACATGATTTTTTTGCGCAGCATCCTCACATCATCCTCTTTCGATTACAACCACTTATTAGATACTACCTCTTCTGAGAACGCCATAACTGCTGCGGACACGTTTTGAGGACACTTTTTGCGGACACGTTTTAGTGATTCGACCCCACCGGCGTAGCCTAGAAATGCTTCCGCAGAGATGCTTCCGCAAGAATAAGTGATACTGTAGCTTGCACAAATTTTGGAGGAATTAACAAGGAACAAGAAAGACGCAAAAAAAACAGAAACGAAATCAAACACAGTTTAAGGGGACAAAAAATGAAAAAGTTAGTCGAAACTCTGCTTAACTACGCAAACTGGCTTTAGATATTGTGGCAAGGAGGAGATATCATAGTTCAGGCAATAAATTAACTCTTCAGGAAGTTAGCTTTGTAGAGTTCGTTCCCGACAAGCAGTCCGACAAGTAAACACTTCCCGATGTTCAACTTTACACGCGTTATATACAGGAAATTTTTACTTAAACAGGCTAGATAAGCATGTTTATTTTCGATTTAAAGCTTGAGCGCAAACAGTACATATTCCGGTTTTGTATGCTAAAAATGCCACGCCGAACCACATTGCTGATAAAGAAAATTTAAATACACAGCTTACCTTCCAAGCCAGCGGCCATCATTTTTTTCAATATTACTTTGACCCCTAAGTTCCGAAATAAATATATAATTTTAGTTAATTCTTCGTCTAATTATCGACCCATATGAGTTACATGATTTCAGCACTGCCGAACAGTCCAGCTCAACAGACAGAACGAACGTATTTCAGCCGTTTTTGAAATACAAATCTGTAAACGTTATAAATAATCACCCGGTATATTTGAGTGCCCTTTGTGAAAATTAGGTTTTCCAAACTGGGCAGATATAAGCAAGCTCCACGCAGAATGAGAGGCGCACTCGCACGAGGCGTCGCGCTGCGTTTGGCCCTGCAGCTCGTCTGTCTTGCATTCTCCTCTCAGGGTCGAACCAGAGCTTGTTCGGCGGCTGAAGGGGCTCGTAGGGCGAACACACTCGAAAGCCCATTTCCTTTATACTCAAAGAGGTGTTTTATAAAGGGTTTCTAGGTGAACAGGAAGCCGACTTGTGTCCATCGGCAGTCTTGCTTTCGCGTCTAATATGAAAACTAACCGTTCCCGGCTCGACGTGCAACCGGAGCTCGTTGCCACCGCTCACGTCCACCGGGCATGGTAGCGTGTTCACGAAGGCGACCCTCGAAAATCCCGCCGGCACCGGTGGCTCGGCACCGCTCTCTAGCGCCAGGTCGAGGCAGCCGGCGACGGCGAACGCAGCGGCGGCCGCCAGACCCCCGACGGTGATCTTCTGCAGCGGCCTGCGTGGTGCCGAGCTTCTTTGTTGTCGTCAGCTCATTAACATCGCTGACCTCAACTACTGCTATCGCTGTGAATAGGCGGACGTAAAGTGGGCCTACGTCTCAGTGGAAACCTTCTCCACAGTTCTGGGCCGTTTGCCTGCCTTTGACGACGGCTAAATAGTCGCTGCAATTCAGAATCCCTCTAGCCACCAATGTGGCGTCAGCGAGCCTTTCATTCTAGTTAGGCGAGGAGCTGTGAGCGGTCTCACTGATAGGTGACAAACAGTGCGGCTCTGCTAAATGACTGGCGATGACTCACCTGTTGAGCAGGTTGCAGCGGCCAAACAGAGGGTACACGACGTAGCTGAACACGGGCACCAGCACCAGGATGAGGAGCGGGTTCACCAGCTGCATCTGGTCCGGCAGGACCTGGTAGCCCAACTGCGCGGCATTGACTCTCTCAAGCAGCGGCTGGCTCTGCACCCAGGGCTCATAAAGGCATTGAGCGTACACGTTTCGGTTGCCGCGAAGCAAAAAGTGGCGAAAAAATGAAAAATAAACAAATTGTGTGACCCCTCCCTCTGTTTCACTATCAAGAAAGGAAATGATGTTTCTTGATGGAGCGACCAAAACGTAGAAGGTGCGGCCTCGCAGTGTTTGCATTGCTGGCGCACTCACAGTTTTCTCCTCCTTACTTTTTTTTGTCACTACATGTACTTTTTCCCGGCATAACATGATTTCCGCTGGCGCTGCTTGCTAGAAAAAAGTGCAAAGAGGCGAAGAATAAAAGTCGCTTGACTGCAACAAAATATTCCAGAAAAAGCATTAGAACACTTCACAGGCGTTCAGGTCCTTGCTGATCAACTGTGATGATGCTCCATTGGTTCCAAGGGGATGGAATGAATTCCTAAGTTAGGTAGAAAAACTGGGTGCAGTACCTCCTTTCAGTCATCACTCATAGGTGAAACGAGTACTTAAATCACTGATTTGAGGCGCACTGGCAATTACAAGTGTCTAGATGAGCACTCGGAACATGAGGCACGATTTCCGGTGATGAACCAGTTTTTCCGATAAGGTGAAAAAACGGCGCCGTCCCCGACTGCTAAGAGTTAGCATAAGGCTCGAATAGTTTAGGTAAGTTCAACCGGGTAGCCTTCTTAGAAGTTCAAGCACTCACAATTTCTCCGTCCATTTTGTTCGCCTGCAGAGTCCACTGGGAGCCCTGCAAATAGTCATGGAGAGTTGCCCACAAATCCACCTCTATGTGTAATTTAGTCAGCGGACACCACAAAGCAAAAACTGCATACACCTCAACGCTAAGAGAACTTTCCGGATAACAGATTCGTTTTCGTTGCTACATCATGGTTGATGTAGCTAAAACTTCTTGGCCTGCCGTGTCTAAAGGAGGCTCTGTTATGCTAACCATCAGAATTATTACTTACGGTAGAACAAAAGTCACCTGATCTATCCGACAATTGTCAGAGTTTTGCGTACAAAAAGCAAACTCTTGATAGTAACCGCGCAAAGAAAAATGTTCTCATTGGCGGCCCCAAAGAATTTGCAGGCCCACCTGTTGGTCGAAGAGCGCCCAGAAGACGGGCAGAGGCGCGTACAGCACGAGCACGTGAAGCACGTCCTTGATGTCGGCAATCAGCGACTCCTGCAAGAGAGAACTCACAGCTGAACTTTAGAGGCACGGCTGTGCTTCCGGCAGCCAGCTCAAACTTAAGTATTCTCCCCCACCAAAAAAACCCTTGAATGGCCGCCAACAGCAAAAACGCCTAAGGGTTTGCTTCTCCTTGGCAGGAGCCCCTTATGCACCACGTCAAAGGCCAGAACGATTGACACCGTCGAGGAGTTGCACAGTGCCAGTTTCTAAAGATTTTTAGAGGCGCTTTCCGCCCCAAGTGGCAGAGATAATAAAGAAAGACTTGTACGCTCAAGATGCAGCTTCTTTTACCAGCTATCTCACGTGGAAGCTCAAGACAAATAACATCACGTTTGTGTGTCGCAAACAGTGCTGTTCACGTCGACGCAGGAGCTACGGAATGCTCCGAAGAGTTAGTTATTCCCGGCGTGTGTCATTCTCTTCCAAGAGACGTGGCGTGCACAATGACTTCGGTGTACATTGAAGTCAGCATCTTTCGCAATTTGGTTATTCAAATGTATACTATATACCAACTTTTGCGCACTAGTAACTCGCCACCGTCGCGCGACGCAATGTTTCCTAGCGATTTGAGAATACTTGCTATTAAGTGAATCCCTAAACAACGCTCCTCAACTTTTCTTGATTATATCATTTCTAAAAAGTAACCAAGTGATCAGCTAACCAAAAAACCTCACCACACTACACGCTCCAGCGCCCCCGACGTAGACAAGTGAGAGGTGGGCGGTGACGAAAGTAAATCGAGCCGCTCCTGCTCAGTAAAGGCCGATTCACACGACGGACCGTTCGTCCGCGGCCCGCGCAGTACGTGTGCATACGTCAGCACTTTGAGAGGCGCGCTGGATGCATGGATGGATGGCGGCCGACAGCGCGCCCCTCAAAGTGCTGACGCATGCACACGTAGTGCGCGGGCCGCGGGCGAACGGTCCGTCGTGTGAATCGGCCTTAATGAGGTCACCGACGGACGCCTGAGGCCCCCTGTCGGAGCGGACGACAACTATTGTATTAGTTGGCGTCCGCTCCGGCAGGGGGCGTCAGGCATCCGTGGGTGACCTCATTACTGAGAACACAGCTCAGGTTCAGGATTCTCTTGGACACCAATTTGAATTGTGAGACAACTGTGGAACGTTTAAGGTACTGCTGTAGAAACATTGAATCTAATGCTCGATTTTCCGATGCGTAGCAAAATCTTTCAGATAAAAGTTTGTCCATCGCTCGCATCAAGTAGTTATGGCTGCCAGAGAAAACCAATGAAGAACGTTTTCAACGACAGCAAAAACGCTAATAGCTAACTTATTTGAACTAAACGCAAACAGCATCGCTGTGTCATCAGTCTTACACGAGAGTGTAATCTCGCGTACAATTTTTTTCTTCCCGTTGTCCGCCGAAATTGTGTTTGCTGTCACTGCGGAATGAGCATCCGTAGCCTATCTTTAAGGGCCGCCTGTTTGGAAATTTCAGTGCGGACTTCCTCACAGCACACGACGCAGCGATCAGGGATTAGGCCTACTTGGCTCCTTGTGAAGATAGCGGCTTTGTGTGTGTTTGAGCGCTCATGAAACCAAAGAAACCAAGCGGAATACTTTCCTTTGTGGGTTACTTACAGTTTGGTGAGGACACAAGCACTTCATGTTGAAGGCGGGCGAGTAATATTTCTATCACTTATGTCCCATGTCGCTGTGTTGCGCTTGAAGGAGGAGACATTCATAAAGTGGTTCTTAACTTGAGATTTTGCAGTAAGGGTCTCTGATAGCTAGACCTGGTGAGCGCAGATTTTCAGAGGGTTCGGTGCTTTACAGCAACACGGAAGACAGCGAAGTGTGGGGATGCGTCCACAAGCAGTGCAAAGACATGCATGCAGCTGTTCAGTGAGAGCAGTATCTTTATATTATTGCAAACAAGTACCGAAAGAGTTACACAGCCTTCCTATTAGACTGTCTTTGTGTGTCCTTGTGCGCTCCAGAATATTCTGCCTTTTTAAACGCAGGATGAAGAAGAACTCACGCCCATTTTCTCAGCGCGCTTTCGTTAGAGCTCCATATGTAGGGAGTTTTCCAGGTTTTTGAGGTAAAATTGTCCTTGTTGAGGGATCATGACCGTGGTCTTCGCGGACGTTATAAAAGAGGTTCCCAGCAATAATTATATAATCATTGACCCCCACCTGTAAATTCACTTTTGAATTCTGGCAGGAAAGTGTTTTTTTGTACTGGGGAAATGTGCTTGCTGCGGCGCTGCAGTCGTCAGAATTTCAACTCCATGTAGACCGGAAAGTTCAATGGAGACTCACTCCTGCTTTTTCTCCGGCTTGAGCGATGGACAGTCCTCGTTCGCGAGTAGGCGGTGTGTGCCTGAGACTACAGTGACACGCGGCTGTATTAATATGTTACTCGGTTGGCAAAGCAAGGCCACCTACAACAGCCAAGACGTCTAACTCAACTGATCGTGATTACTTAACAACGGAGAATAAAAATGAGCTGCAAGCTGCGCCTAGCTATCTGCAACAGCTCTCCAGTGGTTTTGTTCGCTTATGACCAGCCATTTTTTTTTAAAGCTTGGCTAACTAGCGTTACCGTGCTGAGCACATTTCTGGTGAGCATGTTACCAGCAAAAAAAAATGGCGGGAACCTCAACGCAGATAAACCGAGCAGACGTGCGAAAGCATGTGTTTAGACTGGTTGGCTCATGCTTTTGCTGAGTCTTCCGCTCGTCTGACGACGGCACTAGACTGAGGTTAAGCTCTGGCCGAGGTTAAGCTGACCTGATCTGTTCGCGCCGCAGATGGAAGCAGATCGAAATAATGTGCAATGGCTCAGATCATATTTACACGGGGCGTGATTAGCTGTGGCAACAGCATCGCTGACCTGTTCGCGCCGCCGCTGTCCAGTCGCGAAAACGTTCATTTTATTTCTTCAGGGGCTGTTGGCGTGCTAGGTTTCCCCAAGGTCACCTTTGTGGGACCTGCCCCTGCCGGTCCCAAGTGGTTCGCTTCCCCGCGATGCACTCTCCCTAGCATAGCTAGTTCCATGAACTAACAAGGAAGGGCACCGGTGTCGCAGCGACACGAGCGCCACGGATGGCGTGATTCCTGCGCGCGCGAGCGGGGAGACAGCCCTCTTCGGCTCGGCAACTTGGACGCGTACCAACATGTCAACGCGGTCTCCGCTCTCCGCCAATGGGCGAGGCGCCGTGGTGGGAGCATTCTCCCGCCATCTCGTCCCGTCGGGCTTCGGAGTTTCCCCGTTGCCCTGGTGTGAGCGAACGTTCGTTCCTAACCGTGCTGGTGAGTCGGATGCCCTCGATTCCGTAGCATATTTGTTGCTAGCTGGCGTTATTGTAGCTGCAGGAATAAATGTCTGCGTCAGCCAGAGTGTCGTTGCTTTGTTCCCTCAGAGCAAGGCCCGCCGTGGTCGGCGTGCGCTCGATAGCGTACGCGACCACGGGATGGAGTCCGCGTGGTTTTGAACAGTGTCAGCCGCGAATAACCGGGGAAGGACGTATTTATCACTCCCCCCCCCCCCGAATTAAAACTACACATCTGTAGCCCCACGTTGGACGCCAAGATATGGGGTCACTCTGCGCCCAGTCGGCCCGGAAGGTGGGCTTCCATGCCGGCTACACGCAGGCGTTACTCGTGCGCGACACGTTTTTCCAACCCGCGGTGCAGAGTCGCAGCCACGGCAGGTTCGGACGAAATAGGCAACTGCAGAGCACGCTAGGAAATAGTTTATACTCTTAACGCGAAGTAAAGCACACTGCGGAAGAATGGTTTGGTTTGGTTTATGGGGTTTAACGTCCCAAAGCGACTAAGGCTATGAGAGACGCCGTAGTGGAGGGCTCCGGAAATTTTGACCACCTGGGGTTCTTTAACGTGCACTGACATCGCACAGTACACGGGCCTCTAGAGTTTCTCCTCCAAAGAAATTCTAGCCGCCGCGGCCGGGATCGAACCCGCGTCTTTCGGGACAGCAGCCGAGCACCATAACCGCTGAGCCACCGCGGCGGCGACTGCGGAAGAATGTTCTATCCAATAAAATAGAGGCTCGTAGCTCACCACGCCGCGCAGTCGACCTGCCTTGGGTCGTGCGGGGGACGCCGGGAAGGAAAGGGTCCCTCGCGAGGGCAGCTCGGCAGGAGGCCAGCGGCAAGAGCGTTTCCCGCCGCGCGCTCCTCTTTTTAGCCCCTCGGGAATTGCCTTAATAGGAGCAACCGGTTGCTCAGAAGCTCATGCATACGACCCTTCCCTAAGGGGCCACTGCGCTGTCGTGACGTCATTGTTGGGAACGGCGAGAGTAGCGCCTTCTCTCCACATTCCCGGTGGCTGCAGGCACGCGTCGTCTCGGGACTCCGGCGCGGGGACGAGGAGGGATGCCAGCGTGTCCCACACCTTCAAGCTTCACAAAAGCTCGGTGAGCCAGTTAGACCTCGTGAAGTAGTGCTTTCGCACTGCAGCCTGAACGCAATCGACCGCCGCTGAGGTTTTAATTTGAGCATAGCCAACAACAGGCTGATGTCTGTAGAAAACAAAGGAAGCCAATAAAGCGCGCACGACAGCAGCGCAAAAACAATAAAAGCGAGACAGCGCTTTTATTGCGCAAATATAGGGGTTTTTTGGCGGGCGTTAAGGGGTGGAGGGACACATTTGGCAGACCATTGTGCGAACTGCAGAGCGTGCGAGCCGCGGCTGAAGGAGATAAATATACTTGGCAGAGGCGGTGATAAGACGGCACGTGAATTATTAGAAGCCTTTCACGTCAGGAAGAGGGGGCATGACTGTGTGAGTGACACGTCGGTTAATCTTTTGCAGGCAGAGTACAGATATCTTGAGCACGTATTGTGAACTTACGATGTATTTCTTTACTGCGCATGTCTCGTTTTATGTATATATTTTTTGCTCTCTTACCTGCGAATAAATCAGATGAAGTTAGCGCCTGTCCTGTGTGTTTCCTCCTCTTGTGTGCGTGTTCTTGTGCGCTTAAATTCATTTCAAAATAAGTTATGCACCATCTAGCCCAAACAGAAGTTTTGTTAAATATAGGTTTTGTCCAAGGCAATCGTTCGAGCAAAAGGGGCAGAAAACTGGGGAGTTGGTAGAGATCCATCCGACTGAGACAGCACAAGGTCGAGGTCGGAGGACGTTTCCGTCGTGTCGTCGTCCTTGTGGTGCCTCAGCAACACGAAAAAATTATATATGCGCACATAGGCCAGCTGTTTGTCTTAAGGACAGCACACATATATGCGACACAGTAAAGCTTTAGCGTTGTCTCCTCTGCTGTTGTAAGCACTACATTTCACTCTTTCTCAAGCTGTGCCTTATGCGAGCCAGAAATGATCTCACCTCGAAGACGTCGTCCGCATGGTCCAGCCAGTGTGCTCTGGGCTCCTTGGAGCGCACCTTGCGTGACAGCGCGTGCTGCGAAGAGGCCAGAACGGCCGCCGTGGGTGGGAATGAAATTTCCTCTTCCCCTGCACCTTGGTTTCAATTCAGTCTTGTGATGTTGAAACTATTGCTTATAAGAACGACTCAAGGAAAAGCAGGTAGAATTGAGGCATTTTTTTTTAATTCGCAGTAAAAAAAACTTCAGCGTGCCTGAATACATTCCGCAAACTGTGCGGTCGTATGAGCACTGCAAGTGTTAAAACATTGTGCCAACTACACCAGTGTGCTATTTAAATGGGGCGCGACTAGAGGCAGGCACAGTTTGTGCAGCTGTTTTTCGTTTCAAAACAACAAAACTCGTTTTGTTCTTATAATCTCGCGAGAACACGTCCGAAGAAATGTTTATATTAGAGCTTTGCGCGCACTGTCGCTGTCTGGAGTTGTTTTGCACCACGGTGCCATAGGTGTTGCAGTTTAACATGCGGGGAAAGCGATGCCTCCTTTCCATGGCAATTTTCGAAAAAAGTGCATTTTTAGCAAGCCATTACCTCACATTGTTGTGTTGATGCACATAGACAACACCTTGATAGCAAAAGCAAAATTTTACACCTCTGCCTAATGAGGACGAAGATGTGTGCCAGGTTCGGCTGCACATCAAGGAAGCAATGCTGATTCCTTTATACCAAGAGCACTGTGGAATCGAGATTGTTCGACAAAGCTCCACTTCTGAAAACACTGTTTTCCTATACTTAAGGAATATTTCGTGTGCGGTCAATAAACCATGCGTCTCAATTGTTTTTTTTTGCAAGACATTACTACGCATCTGTTGCATGTCATGAGCTAAAGAAATTGTAATTGGTTGAAAATACCGATTTGTAAAAAAACTTGTCTCTTAGTCAAACATAATTGCGCTTTTGAAAAGACGGGACGAAACAGCGACGACACAAACTCTCGTGTGCAAACTGTCAACTGAAGATTGATTGCGATGAACACACATATATAAGCTTCACGTCATAACATAAATCACCAAAAACGGAGTTAAGCAGCAATTTTTCTATCATGTCAACAAGCATCAAAAAAAGATTTTGTCCCAGCTGATTGGATTACAATCGTTCACACTGATCCAAGAGTTGCCTTTCCTATTTGGAAAGCAAAACCGAGGGGTCACTTACACAGGTCTCTTTTCCCGATTCCATGCAGTAAGCTTCCCACAGCTCCCTGATTGCCTTATCTCTGGATTTCAGCAGAACAGTTGTCTGTTGGAAGTGGGGTTTGCAGCTATCGCACCTGGCGCAGTGCGCCGCCAGATTTCCAGGTGAGTTAATCTGGCGACAGTTCCGGTTGTGATCGCTTAGTCTTTCATTCAGGCATCTGCCCGTCTGGCCCACATATGCTCGGCCGCAAGATAGCGGTATCTTGTAGACCACCCCTTCACAGCACTCGACGAACCTGTTTGTGTGCCTGACGCCATAAGATTGCTCTTCTCTAGGAATGGCTTCTTCGTTCACCTTCGCGCACATTCCTTTTAATTTTCTTGGTGCGGAAAAAATTACTTGCAACTCATGCCTCTGAGCAACTTCTTTCAAGCTGTGAGAAAGAGCATGAATGTACGGAAGTACCACAGGCCTTTTGTTTTCTTGCTTTTTGCCTTTGTCCGTGCCTTTCACAGTTCTTTTGAGCACTTTTTCTGCTACTGGCGCAAGCAGAGGTTTCGGGTAACCGGCTTTTTCCAGTCTTGCTGCCTGGTTGTTCAGGCTACTTCGCATCTTGTGGCTGCAGGACTTTTTTATGACCTGCTCAAAGCAAGACATTGCCATGTTTCGCTTCATCAGCTTTGAGTGGGCCGAGTCATATGGCAGTAGGCCTTTTTCTCTGCGTGTTGCGTACTCCCACAAATGATGTTCCTACAAACGGCAACCTGCAGTTCCTCTATCTGGCTATATCTCTGGAAACCCACTTGTGTTGGGAGTACGCAACACGCAGCGAAAAAGGCCTACTGCCATATGACTCAGCCCACTCAAAGCTGATGAAGCGAAACATGGCAATGTCTTGCTTTGAGCAGGTCATAAAAAAGTCCTGCAGCCACAAGATGCGAAGTAGCCTGAACAACCAGGCAGTAAGACTGGAAAAAGCCGGTTACCCGAAACCTCTGCTTGCGCCAGTAGCAGAAAAAGTGCTCAAAAGAACTGTGAAAGGCACGGACAAAGGCAAAAAGCAAGAAAACAAAAGGCCTGTGGTACTTCCGTACATTCATGCTCTTTCCCACAGCTTGACAAAAGTTGCTCAGAGGCATGAGTTGCAAGTAGTTTCTTCCGCACCAAGAAAATTAAAAGGAATGTGCGCGAAGGTGAACGAAGAAGCCATTCCTAGAGAAGAGCAATCTTGTGGCGTCAGGCACGCAAACAGGTTCGTCGAGTGCTGTGAAGGGGTGGCCTACAAGATACCGCTATCTTGCGGCCGAGCATATGTGGGCCAGACGGGCAGATGCCTAAATGAAAGACTAAGGGAGCACAACCGCAACTGTCGCCAGATTAACTCACCTGGAAATCTGACGGCGCACTGCGCCAGGTGCGATAGCTGCAAACCCCACTTCCAACAGACAACTGTTCTGCTGAAATCCAGAGATAAGACAATCAGGGAGCTGTGGGAAGCTTACTGCATGGAATCGGGAAAAAGGGACCTGTGTAAGTGACCTCTCGGTTTTGCATTCCAAACAGGAAAGGCAACTCTTGGACCAGTGTGAACGATTGTAATCCAATCAGCTGGGACAAAATCTTTTTTGATGCTTGTTGACATGATAAAAAAATTGCTGCTTAACTCCGTTTTTTGGTGATTTATGTTATGACGTGAAGCTTATATATGTGTGTTCATCGCAATAAAACTTCAGTTGACAGTTTGCGCACGAGAGTTTGTGTCGTCCCTGTTTTGTCCCGTCTTTTCAAAAGCGCAATTATGTTTGACCATGTTAACTACCAACTAGCCCCATTAGAAACCCTCTTAATTATCTCTTAGGAAGTGCACAAACTCAAACGCCAGAAGCTGAAAACTTCTTTTAAAACAACGATGAAAATGATGAATCTCAGTTTAGTCTAGCATAAATTCTGCAATCTCAGAAACAATTCGGGAAGTATGCCTTCAACAAAGTAAGGAATTCAGGAGGCATGCTTGCATAATTTCAGTTTGTTTTCATGAGCTAGAGTATTAGCAAAATAAATACAAGCCTATGCTCATTATTCCCCTTCTAACGCAGCTGTTCGGAGACAGTGGCAGATAGAGCAACAGAATGACGGATTCTTGGCGGCACCGTTCATTGAGCAACATTATGTAGTAGCCATTACCCAAAAGGGACCTCTGACCAGTATGAACAGAAACGACTTGTCAATTGTGGTCAATTTCTTTCAGAAAAAAAATACAATTTGCAGGCACGAGCACCCACAACAACTCAAAAGAAATGGCATTGAAAACTGTTTCAGTACAGAAACTTGGTTTCCCAAACCTGCTTCACCTGTGTAGACAGCTCCATTACTATACCGTACAGAAGTGGTCCATACAGCTGCCTAGAGCGCTCGAATGCGCACTTTGTGGTGCGTTTATGACAATCGCGGCTGCGTAATCTATTTATTTATTTTACCCTCAGGGCCTTGCAGGCATTACAGAGGTGAGTGGGCAGAAAATATAGAACAAAACAATCGAGAAAAGGGAAACGGGTACATCAAAGATTAGTCCTGTGCATACAATGTTAGCTAGACAAAATACATTAGTGCAGAACAAAATCGTCAGAGTTTACACAACACCAGCCAAAGCTTTGCGAAAATTATTTACGTCAGTAATAGATACAATTTCACCAAGAAGATCGTTCCATTCCTTATAAGTACGCGGGAGAAATGAGTGTAAGAAAGAAACTGTTTTACATAATGGGATGGCAACTTTGTGGGGATGATCAATGCGGCTAGATAAGTAGTAAGGTCTATGAAATAAATTATTGTGTAGGCTGGGGGGATAATATAACTTGTGAAATAGGGTTAGCCGACAAATTTTTCGTCGCGAAGCCAATGACTGAAGACTAAGGTTAGCTTTCATTTCCGTTATGCTAGCTCCTCGGTTATAGTTAGAAAGAATGAAGCGAGCGGAGTTATTTTGAACACGTTCAAGCGAAGTAATTAAGTTGTCAAGGCTGGGATCCCAGACTGCTGGTGAGTATTCTAGCTTGGGACGTATTAATGTTTTATAAAGAACTGATTTCAAAGAAGAAGGCGCGCGAGAAAAATTACGTCGCAGATAACCTAAAGTTTTGTTAGCGTTATTGATTATGTAATCTATGTGAAGCCTCCAAGATAGGTTAGAAGTAATGTGAATTCCTAGGTATTTATAAGAATTGACGCTTTCAAGTGGAATGTCATTCAAGTAGAACACGGGAGACGGATTAGCAGAACGGGATACACGCAAGACCTTGCATTTGTTAAAGTTTAGTTCCATTAGCCGCTGATTGCACCAATTAACTATAGCCGTAAGGTCGCGCTGTAGGATGTTGATATCGTTATCGCTTTTAATCTCACGAAATATCACACAGTCGTCGGCGAATAAATGTAAGTTAGAGGACACATGAGAAGGAAGATCATTGATATAAATTAAGAACAGTAATGGTCCAAGAACGGAACCCTGTGGAACACCAGAAAGTACATTAACAAAGGGTGAGTTGTAACCATTAGCAGCGACAAATTGGGAACGGTTAGTCAGAAAGCATTCATTCCATTTGAACAAGTTATTGTCAATATTTAGGTGACGTAATTTATGAAGAAGCAAGTAATGGCAAACATTATCAAATGCTTTTGAAAAGTCTAAAAAATGCAATCAGCGACTGATGACCTGTCAAGTATATGTTGCAAGCTGTTTGTGAAAGAAATTAGTTGAGTGTCACATGAATATGATTTTCGGAAACCATGTTGTACAGAGGAGAAAAACGAATTGCTTTCGAGAAAGTTCACAAGTGTAGTGAATATGATATGCTCGAGCAGTTTGCAACATGTGCTAGTGATAGATATGGGGCGATAATTAGCAGCAGATGTCTTGCTCCCCGATTTGTGAAGTGGAACGATCTTCCCGATTTTCTATTGTTCAGGTAGTGTGCCTGTGTCCACTGACTGTTGAAATATATGTGTTAAAATAACTGAACTATAGACACAAGTATTTTTTAGGAATTTAGCATTAACGAGGTCATATCCTGGACTGGAATGATCTTTCGGAGTACTAATTAGCCGAGCAACACCGGCTGGGTCAACAGTCAGGGGAGGCATCATCGAGTAGTCATGATGATGTACATCAGGAAGACGGGTGCGGCTGTGGGATGAAAAATTGTTCACAAAAGTATCGTTTAATACAGTAGCACAGATAGTATTATCAATTCGATCACCACGCGAGTCTATCAAAGCAATAGGATTGCTGGCTGTGAGACTTATAACTCGCCAAAATTTTCTAGGATTTGTTTGTAGCATGTCCGGTAAGGTGTTAGATAAGAAGTGGTCTTTGGCATTTTTTAGGGCGGTTATGTATGTTTTGGAGGCAGCTTTGTAAGCAGCCCAGCGCGAAGTGGCTGGTGGAAGTTTTGCGGTGCGATACAGCCGTTTTTTCTTGTTTGATAATGTTTTGATATGGGCGTTGTACCATGGCGCGTGCGAGTTCGAGACGATGTTTCGTACTGGAATATATTTGTTTGTTAGACGGTCAACCTCAGCTGCAAAGATATCCCAGTTTGATTGAATGCAGCGATCATAGAAGTTTGAAAGAAAAGATTGCATGAAAACGCACAGTTCGTTATTTATTGCTGTGAAATCTGCTCTCTTATAGTCGCGTATTTTCTTTTTTGCCTGGGAAGGTTGGGGGGGGGGTGCCGCGTTGAGATGAAAAGTAATTAATGAATGATCACTAATACCTGGTAACTGAGTGATGTCGGATACATAATCAGGCCTAGTAGACAGGATAAGATCAAGAATGTTTGAGGCATTCAATGAAACTCTAGTTGGTTCAGTAATTAGCTGTGTCAGTGAAAATAGAGAGCATAAGTTAATGAACTCATCGCCTTGCACCGAGAATGGAGACAATGTGGGCATGGAATTGGTGTTCCAAAAGATGTTTGGAAAATTAAAGTCACCGAGTAGAATTATAGGAGCCGAAGGGAATGTCGTGCTGATTTTGTTAAGACAGTCATGCATTTCGTTTATAAAGGAAGGTGGGGTAGATGGGGATCGATAGCATACACCAAGCATTAATTTACGATGGTCAAGAGTTAACGACACCCAGACTATTTCAAGGCTAGTAATAATATTGACGCTTGAGGATGGAATGTTATTAGATATAGCGACTAGAACGCCACCACCACGATGAGCAAGGCGATCACATCTGTATATGGAAAATTTATCTGCGTTGTCAAAAATTTCATGGTCTTCAACGTGCGGTGAGAGCCATGTTTCTGTAAAGGCAATAATATGCGCAGAGCATGTATCAATAATAGATGATAGTGCATCATGTTTATTCTGTACGCTCCTAGCGTTGGTAAATAAGACAGAGAGTTGCGATTTGGACGGAGAATTCAGACCACCACCCCTCACGCGCCCCTACACAGAGGCCGAGGATGAAGCACCTGAGTGACTAGCGTTGCGAGCTGTGCGTTTCCGAAGTTCCTGAATGCTATCAGATATTGCGTCGTATGAGTATAACCTTTCATTCATGGACAGTTTATCGTATTTAAGCTTGAACTTTGGAGACTGGGGCTGAGATTTTGCAAAATCGATTAGCTTTTTGCGGGCGGCCCGTGTGGCAACCGAAAAATCTTCGTTTACTGTTACTTCATCGGATTTTAGCAGACTACGAAGTGAGAGCACTTTATCTCTCATTTTAAAGTTGGAAAATTTTGCAATAATGGGGCGACATTTGTCAGGAGAAGAAATGCCTAAGCGGTGGGCACGCTGAAATGAGTCCGCGGGAAATGATTCCTAAACAGCCTTAATCTGATTTGTTAGTTTTTCTTCTGTTTCGAGCCATGATTCTTCTGAATCGGGAATGCCGTAAAATATTAGGTTATCCCGTCGACACCGATCTTCTAGCTCATTGAGACGTGATTGTAACCGGCAGTTTTCAGCTTTAAGTTCTTCTACTGATGTCTGAGTCGTGGCTATTTCTTCTGATAGGTGGTCGAATAAATCTGATTTGGTTTCTAGGTCGTCTAGCCGCTTGCGAATATCGGTGATGTCTGATTGTATACTTTTTTGACCGGATTTTATGGATTTTATATCAGCAGCAAACTCAGTTTGAGACTTCGCGCTTTGCGCGGAACGGGTGTGCAGATCTTTGAGTAGCTGAAACAGAACTGTCATTTGCTCAGCAGGGTCATCAGGTAAGCTATCAAGTTCAGTCACAGCAGGTTGGCGTTTAGGAGGACCAGGATTAGATTCAACATCGCCACAGCATAACAGGAGAAACAACATCGAGAAGCACTCACATAATATTTCGCACAAAGTTCCGGGGCACGGGAACACTACTAGGCATCTGTCATCAGATTTCTTCGCATATAGTGGAAATTTTTTACACACCTGCATGTCGAAAGAGCGCTGAATCAAGACGATGCCTTGAGCTGTGTTCCCGTGCCCAGTGAAGCTTCCGTTGATGGGGGGGCCGCTTAAGTAGCTGACGGGTAGTGATGCCGTTGCCGATGATGCCGGACGAAAATCGTCGAGTTGTACCGGGGGAAGGTCACAGTAGGAAGGGAGCGTGAAGCTGTGATCAGCGGGTTGAGGGCTTGGTACCGAAAACGACGCCCAGGACACTGGCTGGTGGTACTGCGCAGCTGATAGCAGCGATGCGAGTAAAGCCAGGAAAGCCTGCATGTCGAAAGAGCGCTGAATCAAGACGATGCCTTGAGCTGTGTTCCCGTGCCCAGTGAAGCTTCCGTTGACGGGGGGGGCGCTTAAGTAGCTGACGGGTAGTGATGCCGTTGCCGATGATGCCGGACGAAAATCGTCGAGTTGTACCGGGGGAAGGTCACAGTAGGAAGGGAGCGTGAAGCCGTGATCAGCGGGTTGAGGGCTTGGTACCGAAAACGACGCCCAGGACACTGGCTGGTGGTACTGCGCAGCTGATAGCTGCGATGCGAGTAAAGCCAGGAAAGCCTGCATGTCGAAAGAGCGCTGAATCAAGACGATGCCTTGAGCTGTGTTCCCGTGCCCAGTGAAGCTTCCGTTGACGGGGGGGCCGCTCCTGTTAACAACCGAACATACCTGTTAAAAGCGTGAGAAGTTAAACACAATCAATGTGCATGCATTGTAGGGTATTGTTACGAGCTTTAAGGCACTGACGAAAGTGTACTCCCCGGTGCACCGTCGCGCGCTCTAGACAGGCGTGTGGACGACGACCTGCAGCGGCCCACATTGCAGACAGGCCTATAAAACACTTCATGCCTCCACAGGCCTCAGAGTTCTGCTAATGGCATGGAAATTTCATGAACGCCGATCGGGAGTAAAAATGTATTTAAAAAAAGCTACATCGCCCATGAATATAGAGTTTAAAAGTCATTTGCATAGGGAGCATTTTACGCCCCAAAACGACGCAAAAGTCATGGTTACTCCTCTTAAATGAAAATTAACCCCCCTCCCTCCCCCCCCCCAAAAAAAAAATACGGAGGGGTTTCAATACACATGAATTTTATTAAACTTTCGACTCAACTTAAGTGCATGCCGTGGCTGAATAGGAATTAGAATTGGGCACCGTAGGCAGCGAAACATGCCACCAACATACCTTGCTTTTATACTGAACCGTCTGCGCGCCTCATGAACTCAGTTTCGGTTTTGTGCCAAGAAAGGCGCCAATGCTGCAAGGCTTTCTAGAACGATTCTTTTTTCCAAAACTGATATACATTCTTTTGTCCGTGCCTATGAACTCACCCTTGGTCCTAACCAGCAGACTTCGACAATTTCAAACACAATGAGCAATTTTAGTTATTTAGATAATTTATGTAGCTTCCATAATTACTGACGTCCGCTCCGGCGAGCAGTTTGTTCCAAAAATGATGTCGGCGACCCTACACAGAATAATTGTTGAGAGTGTCGCTGCACCGCCCTGAAATTTTTGATGTACTGCTTGCGCTTAAGATTTACAAATGGAATAATGAACAATACAAATTTTCTTCCTCGGAATGTTTTCCAAATTAAAAACACTCTTGCGCACAGGACATGCAAAGTTAATACTTGCAGTGTTTTCCCCCGTTAGCTTGCGGGAAATTAATGTTACAACGAAAACGACCTCAAGTAACAAATTATTGCGTGAACCACACCTATCGAAAATATCTGAAGCTTACCAGGGTAATTTCCTTTACCGGCGAGACACTTTATTTCCTTTTTAGTTATGTAATATTTTGTTCTTTTTTATGGCATACGACCAGGCAACTTTGTTGATTTCTAGTCGAGGAGAAGTGCCTTTTTATTTTTCTCCGGCCCACTGAGTGCCTTAATTCGAGGGCCAAGCGGGAAACAATAGCACGGGAAACCCATTCTTGCTGCTCTCGCACACGTTCCAGACCAGTGCTGGCAAACTGGCCACCTGGCATCGTGGCACGCGCTTTCACCCTGCCAGCACTGCACTGTGAGAGATGCACAATGGGCAGCCACTCACCCATATGCACTGCAGGACTCTGATGACGACGTTTCCCGCCGGAGGCACGATGCGGTAGAGCGGCTTGCCAATCATGAAGAGCACTGCGCAGAGCAGCCGCCGTTGTCGTACGGGCGACGCTGTGCACGGCTGTGATCACTTACCCAGGGCCAGCACCATGAGCGCCGCGGGCACTCCGAAGGCCAGCGGGAAGCAGAACATCTGTCCCAGGCAGCGCTGCACTGCGTGCCCACCAACCGGGGTGAAATAAAGGCAGACAAATTAACTTCCGAAGGTGGGCGTATTTCTGCAGGTGCTCCACCGGCTTTCAATGCAGCCCACCACGTGGACTGCATTCGCCTCTCTGTCGAACGCACAAACACAACGCATGGAAGTAATACCTAATACAAATACTGCAACCAGAGTAATTCGTTTGGTTTATCTGTCTGCGCTGCCGTTGCCTTGTCACTGCGCCCAGCTCACTGAAAAGACAAGTGTGTACCTTGAAGAGCAGCTTACACCGCTCCGGTGGCCAGCAACCGACTGCCCTCTCAAAGAACTCGGTCCCTTCAGTGCTTCGTTATTCATTCTGGCAGAGTCGACATGCTCGGGGGGCCAGAAAGGCTGCATCGCGAACACCAACGCCAACACTAATGCCATCATGTCACGGGAGTGGTGCAATTCGGCGAGAAAAGCAGCTCTCTGATTTGCCCGGCATATGAAAATGGCGTCAAGGCGGCCGCGTGTGATCGAGTAAGCGAACCGAGCACTTCATTTGCGATTTTCTTAGCAGCGTTTTCGCTCGAACACGGTAGTGCATCGAAACGCAAACTGTAAATTCTGAGTAGCTTCTTGCTACATTTAGTGTAACATCAACCCCCATAATGCAACATGCATAAACCTGCTGCTCGGAATCTGCGAACGCAACTTTCTTCATATCGCCACATATTATCGGCAGACAGCCTAATAGAAAAGTAGCACCGATTATAAAAGTGAAAGTATTAACAGAACATGCAGTTCGTCACTTTCCTGGGCACGTGTCTCTCGTGCGAAGCCACAGCGGTTTCACGAGTGAAGCAGTTATCAGCATCGTCTTTCGACCATTGTGGCGTGCGCTATCTTCCTTGTACGGATAGCGATGTCACTCCAATCAACGACTCGCTAGCGACATCGTCACCGGCAGTCCTGTCAGGGTACTACAAAAGCACCAAGGATCCGGCTTCCGCCTTCAATGCACACGGGGTAGCGGCGACAATCGCTTTTTTAGCAAGCGATCGGACAATCTTTGCTTACTGCTTACGCCGTGTCCAAGTGTGTTATTACAATGTTTTTATTGATATGTGCTAGTGGCGAAAACGTTAGGGGTTTGTGGCGATGTTAAGGTCACTCCAGGGCCTCCCAATGATCCCAACACACAGTATAACGAACTGCTTGCAGCAATCAGCAACCTATCAACCAAATTTGACGCGAAACATTCCGAAGTTATAGGTGTACTATGTGATCTTAAAGAAAAACAAGAGGCGCTCGTTCAAACCGTGCCTGATTTAACAACCACACTTACCAAGGTAGACAAGCAAGCAGTCACAAATGGGAATAGTGTCCTTACTTCCCGCCTTGATGATCTCGAGGATCGATCACGAAGAGATAACCTGCTCTTTTACGTAGTCTTCTCATAATGCCACCGAGACTTGAGCTGAGTCGGAAACCCGAGTTCGGGACATGCTGTCAACGTATCTCAATATTTCCCTTCCACACACAGCTATATCTCGAGCGCACTGTCTGGGAGCGTTTTCTGGGAGTAAGACATGCCCCATAATTGTCATGTTCCCGAAATTTAAGATTAAAGAAAGCATCTTTTACAGAGTGCTAAAACTTCAAAAGGCTGCAGTGTGTCTGTGGGTGAGGACGTCTGCAAAAGTACTAGGCACGTGCGAAAGAAACGTATTGGCTTTGGGAACGCTAGCGAGCAAAATTTCATATCTTGCTAAAACAAACTTATTTAACACAAGAACCTACGCCTACTGCGGAGCCACTGATAGCTTCTGCGAAATCTACCCTCCTCCTCATGCACCAGCGTCCGATACTGGGTCTGCGGTTGCCTAGCAAAACAATTATTCATAGCTATCAGCTGTGCGCCAAAGAGCTCAAAATTTCTCAATTCGTTTCAGTAATGCAAGAAGTGTACTCAACAAACACGTATTTCTGTCGTCTGCCATTGATTCCTGTTCCGCTGATATTATTATAATCACGGAAACATGACATTCAGCAATAATAAAAAGCAGTGAAATACTGGATTGTGAAAGCACTTAAAGCTTATACTGACATGTTCGCGACGTTCTATCGGGAGGAGGAGTTCTTATCGCTGTCAAAGATGTACTCGTGTCACACATCATTCCCCTTGTATCAACACTAGAACTTGTGTGTATACGAGTGGTCATTGCCAACCGCGAGTTTATTTTCTGTGCCTGTTATCGACCGCCTGCCGCTTTTATTTCGTTTTGTCATGAACTTCATGATTTAATTAATAACATTGTATTTAGATACCCTACTTCATCCTTGTTTTTTAACAGGGGAGTTCAATTTTCCGAATGTTGTTTTGTTGAATGATTCCGTTACTGTGCAACAGAGTTGTTCGCAATTTTCAGAATGTTTAAACGTGTGCCACGATTTTAACCTTATTTAACTTGTACACTTCACCAAGCGTACTACACAGACTTCTCGCAACACCTTAGATCTTATTCTTACCACTGCACCCAACTTGGTCTCACCTCTAACGTTCTTGCTCGGAATTAGTGACCATATAATGATCCACTTTACTCTTATGCGCATGTCCTCACTAAAACAAGCTCAGAAATTATAGCAGATTACAATAAAGCTGATCTTTCGTCCACAGCCGCCAAATTTGAGCCTTTCATTTCAGACTACCTCGTGAACTTTTAACAAAAACAACAGATGAAAACTTGTTGCTGTATGAAAACAAACTTATTTCGTTAACTGAACGTTACATACCTAAATTAACCTTCTAATCTCCGTTCACCGTGGTTCAACAATTCGCTAAAGCGCCTGCACAACAAAAAAAGAAACGGCTGTTTCGTCGTGCTAAAACTCGCCGACGAATTTTGCACCGCATCCCCGACGAATTTTGTTTAGCATGCTGAAGCAAAAACGCATTTTCGAATAACATCCTCCCAACGTTTCTGGCTTCTTGCCCTCGAAAGTTTTGGTCTGTTGTTACAGGTACTAAAAAGAATGTTCTGTAGTTAATTCAGTCTGATGTACCAGTTCCGCGTCACGAGTGCTTCGAAATCTTGAATTATACATTCTCATCATTTTTTAAGCAATCATTATCTAAAGCTGTACCATTATTATCATTCACAGGTTAGAAGGATCAGGGTTCGGTATAGTGGGTAGTCATCATGAGGTTGTTCTATGAATACCATCATTTTTGACTGGGTTGGCTCTGGCAAACTTAGCAATCTAAAAATTTCTTTGTCCTGTGGTCCCGACTACACTAAATAAAAAATGTTAAAGTGTACCTGATTGTTTTCAAGCGTTATTTTATCACAAAAATTTTACCAGTCTTTAAAGCTCTCTACCCTGCCCGGAAGGAGGGAAAGGTGGTTCTGGTTCATAAATCAGGTGACACGCATTCCTCCTATCATTGCCGATAAATTTTATTAGCATGCGTTCAAAGTAAAATTCTAGAGCACATAATTTACTCTCATCTTATTGATATCCACGAGACCTATTTCTCTAACACTCAGCATGGTTTTAGAAAAATCTTTTCCTGCGAAACTCAGCTCCTTTCTTTTGCTAACGACTTGTTCATTAACATTAATGCAGATCAACAACTTGATACCGACTGTGCATTTCTGGACTTCTCGCCAGCTATCGATTCTGTTTCTCATAGTTTACTGATTTTCAAACTTTCCCTTCTTATTATTGACCCAAAAGTATTCGCATAGATTAAAGAGTTTCTCTCTAACAGGACGCAGTATGTAACCGCTAGTGAATATATGTACAGACCTTGCTCCGTTACCTCCGGCGTACCCCAAGGATCGGTACTGGATCCCCTACCTCTTCTCATGTAAGTACGTTAATGGTCTCCCTGGCTGCATCTCTAATTCTAACATTAGGCTGCTCGCGCGTGATTGCGTCATCTACCACAAAATAACTAACCCCAATGCTTCCGCTAAGCTTCAAGCTGATCTCGACAGTATATCCAATTGGTTTAGCAAATTGTTAATGCAGCCTAACACTAACAAATGCAAGTGTATGCGTGCTTCCTTCCGGTCTACCCCTCTTAATATGCCCTCATATTCTATTAATGGTACTGTCTTGTCGGTTGTTACCTCCTATAAGTAGCTAGGCCTAAATATTACTAGCAATCTTTCCTGGAACATGCATACTATTTATATCACTAACAAAGCTAACCGAACTTTAGGCTATCTAAGACGCAACTTTACGTCAGCACCCACCTCACTAAAATTTACTCTATACATGCAAAACACTCCTCCATCCAAAATTTGAATATGCCTGCGCTCTTTTCTAGAGATAAAAGAATTTATGTGAATCAGTTTTATTGCAGGTGCCCGATACTAGATTGCAATATATTAGATGACAGTGAACCAGAGCAAAATATAATTGTTTTCTAACCTGCTGTGGCAGAAGGTGTCTTATAGAATAAAGCGCACATAAAGATCCGGCCATTTTCAATCTCATGTTATTCACGTGATCGGTCCACCCTAGATCAATGCAGAAATACCCTAAACCGAGCGCTATGCACTACTTCAATTCCTAAGTTATTAAACTGAAGCGAGAGGTCGTGATCTACCGGCTTATTTTTGGGTGGAAAAGCATGAATTTAGTTTTGTTAACACTCAATTCAAGTTGATTCACAGAGAGCCAGATCATTAACTCCTTCATCCTGACATTTGATTGCTGTTCAAGTGTTTGTAGGTTAGTCCCTGAAAAAAAAACACAATTGTTTCATAGGCATGCAACACATCATTAGAAGCTAAAGGAATGCTAACAATGTCATTGATATATACAATGAACAAAAGGGGCCCTAGAATAGAACCCTGGGGGACGCCAGAGTTTACTTAACCAAATTCAGATTTTGTCATGTATTTTTGTGTATTGCCTCCGTATATTAAATAACTGTCAAATAGTGTATCGGCAATTCCACGAATTCTGTATATCTCTCATTTTTTAATTAATATTAAATGCTTAACCCAATCAAAAGCGTTGCAAAAATCTAGAAACATTCCAACACTGTAAAGCCTGTTTTCAAAATTCTGAATTAAACAATTTTTCATGTCTAGTATGCTGTTTAGGTTGATTTACCTAGCTGATAGCCACACTGCACCTCACAAATTAATTTTTAGCTCGATGAAAGCTATTTACTCGCTTGAAAAGTATACGCTCAGCTACTTTCAAAAACAATGGCAGCACTGAAATGGGGCGATAATTATTCGGGTCATTTTTGTTTCCTCCTTTGAAGAGCACTGTAACACGTGCAACTTTGAGTTTGTCAGGAAAAACTCCTGCGAGCAACATTCTATCACAGATATGTGCAAGATGGCCACCGATACTACTAACAACACATTTAATTGGAAATACGGCTATTTCGTCATCACCAGGTGAACAAGTGTTCCTAAGAGCATTTATGATACATTCGACTTCGTTTATTGAAGTAGGCGCGAAAAATATATGGAATGATTACTTCTGAAAAGCATGCATGAGTCTACCGTTCTCGTTGCATAAGAAGAACAGCCCTGTGATGACCTCTAGCTACTATGAAATGATCGTTCAGTTCTATATTGAAGTGAAACCCCCGTGCAATTAATTCCGTTAATTCGTAGTTCCCAGGGAAGATCCTTTTTCTATTCCATATGATTGCATAGTGGTACTTGTACTAATTCTTACTAATTCGTACTATTCTTCCTTTTTGCCAAGCACAGCTACTGAATGAAAACGGCTTCCCGCCCACAGTCTCCATTTGTAATGCCTTTCACTTCAAGATCGCGGTTGAAAGTGCCTTATAGTTTTTTTTTCTGCAACTAATGTAACACCACGGTTTTCTGTAGTGCCTACGGGCATTGAAAGTATTCATAATAAATAAATAGTTCGCGTTCATTGTCTAGTCATGCATCCGGTGCCGCGTATTCCCTTCTGTCTAGCTCATAGTGTTATCAGCATGTTTGAGTGTTGTCTGTCCATCTTTTGGGGTGACCATCTTTTGTCTGTCCATCTTTTGATGTAATAGAGCTCCTTCGCACAAAATTTACTTCTAAGCGGTCTGACTAAGCAAGCTAAGGCAGCCGGAGCTAGAAACACTGCCACCGTTTAAACATGCAGTCTGCTCGGCCAGGTGTGGCACCCACTGAGAAGGGCAGAACCCACCTCTCAGTATCGGCGTGATGAACGTCGACAGTAGGCTCCCAGCGTTGATGGACAGGTAGAAGAGTGAGAAGAACTGTTCCAGCTGCCTCTCCTGCAAACATGACCCGTCGCACTCGGTTACAAAAGCCGCGCTCTGCTGCTTGAGATCGCAGCAACTGACTTGTGCTCCCCAGCCGCGAAGTGCAGCGAGAGCAAAGAGGAAGAAGTAGCGATCAGCCCTTGTGTCCGCCCTGTCCAATGTGTTCCTATGTATACACGCAGCGCAGCTCAATCTGCATGCTCTCTGTGTATTGGGCTGAGAGGCTGTGAGAACCGCAAACAATGAACCACCACGAGAACTCACACTTAAAGAAAAATTAGTCCTGGTGCGGGGTTTCTCTTTGGTACCAATGCCTCTTGGGGCAGTCGCTCTATCAACCAAGCTAATCAGGTAGACTAGCAGAAAGCAGCTCCACTGGCCGTGCCGGTTAGGTCAGTTTGCAAAGCGACTGCGCCGGAAAGCTAGGCGACGGTGCCGAGTTAGAGCCCTGGACGAGGACGCGTCTGTATAAGAGAGCTTTCCTTTGTACCCGTATTGCTGCCTTTTGGTGGATGCTGAGGAGCAATCTTCTTCACCATCAGCCAGACTACAGCCACTGCGGGATTGTCTCCCCAAGTAGCCCGTTTATGTGCCACCTGCAGCCACCTTGTCCCCGTAAACTTCTTAATCACCTCCGCCCACCTAACTTTCGGCCGTCCACTGCTACGCTGGCCGCCTGTTGGTACCCAGCTCGTTACCGTTAACGACCATCGGTCATCTCGCCTTCGCAATGCATGCCCTGCCCAAGCCCATTTCTTCCTCTTGATTTCGACTAGGATGTCATTAACCCATGTTTGATCCCTGACCCACTCTGCCCTCTTCCTGCCTCTTAACGTTACACCTACCATTTTCCTTTCGATAGCTCGCTGCGTTGTCGTCAACTTAAGAGCAACCCTTTTCGTTAACCCCTTCGTTTTTTGTCCATAGGTAAGTACCAGTAAGATACAGCTTTATATTCTTTTTCCTTAAGAGATATTGGTAAACGGCCACTCATGACCTGAGAGAACCTACCAGATGCGCTCTACCCTAATTTTATTCTTCTAGTTATTTCACTCTCGTGATCAAGACCTGCAGTAACTAGCTGCCCTAAGACGAGGTATTCCCTTATCACTTCTAGCGCCTCTCCCCCAATCGGAAACTTCTGTTTCTTCCTCGACTGATGAACATTACTTTAGTTGTTTGTGTATATCAATTTCAGAGCACAGCTCTCAGGCACCCGTTCCTTCGTTGAGCGCCGTCCCTCGGCGTCGGCGTAACCGAGCGAGCGAGCGCTACCTTAAAAAAAGAATAAAGACAGAGCGGACGCAGAGATCAGCCGAGGAGAAAAGGCTGCGATAGAAAAGAAAGCGTGAGGACGAGGGTGCAGCGGAAGCATGAGGAAGAAAGCAGAGGCGGAGTCGGCTGCGGCAGCAGCCCTCGGCGCGAACTGCATAGTTGCCAACCATACCATTGTAGCGCCATCTGTTGCTGCGCTCATGCACCTTTACACTTTCGCTCTCTACATAGCACATGGTGCCGATTTTTAATAAAAGCTAAAGAGCTGCGTTGAAGTTTCGCATCAGGGAGTATCGTAATCGTCGGTACATTTTTTTAGACCCACCGTTCTGCTCTGCCTGTCCAACTCATTGATCATGCTCAGCAATTCATCCCCAGAGTCACTTAGCCAGGCAATGTCATCAGCGAATCGCAGATCACTGAGGTACTCTCCATTAACTCTTATCCCCGACAGTTCCCAATTCAGGCCTCCGCATTCTTCCTGTGAACAGTCGAATAGCATTGGCAAGTTCGTGTCTTCCTGGCTGGCACCCTTCCTTATTGGAATTGTATTGCTGATTTTATGGTTGAGTATGGTGACTGTGCTGGAGTGTGTATGCGCAATGCCTTAAGAACGCGAGTGAATCGGAAGCTTGGAACAATGCTAAAAGTAACGTAACAAATGAGAAAGTGGACGTCAAGAAGTTGAAAAAATACAGACTGATCAGGTTACTGTCCGCTGGTTACAAAGTATTCACAGAGGTAATTCCTAACAGTCCGGACAACCTTAGACTTGTATCAACCAAATGACCAGGCAGGCTTTCGTAAAGGCTCCTCCACAACAGACCATTCACACTATCATTTAGGCGACAGAGTAGTGCGCAGAAGATAACCAACCCTTATATATAGCCTTCGGAGATTACAAGAATTCATTGGGCTCAGTCGTGGTCATGCAGGCAATACGTAATCGGGACGTAGATATTGTTCCCTTGTTGCAAATTTACTCCAACATGGCGGATTACTCTATAACACATTCGAAGAGTCCTCTGCGGAGGCCGAAATACGAGCAACCCCGAGGCTGTCTTTAACGTGCACTGACAGCAGCAGACGGGCGCAGCAACAGACGGGCATATTCTAGGGCTTGTTGGTTCATATTTGAAAGGTAAAAACGTAGCGCAAAGAGACAAGGACACAGAAAGACAGACAACACACGGCGCTAGCGCCGTGTGTTGTCTGTCTTTTTTTGTCCTTGTATCTTTGCGCTACGTTTTTACCTTTCAAACAGACGGGCGTTTTCACCGCCATCAAAATGCACCCATGATGCGATAATGGGTAAATCAGAAGACTCAGTTCAAGGTCATCTTTCCGCAAAATCCGTTCAGAAAATGTGTCATAGAATAAAAATAAGACAATTGGGGTCCAGGCGGGAATCGAACACGGGCCGCCGGCGTGCCAGACGCGGAAGCTGCCACTCTGCCACGACACTTAGACGTGTGAAACTAAATGATGGCGCGTCCAGTGCATGCACAGTTCTTAAGAACATATCTTGGAGACTTGTGCTGAGGCCTACATGAGTAATTATGAGATTGTTAATTACAGATGTCGCAATCAAGCGAGTACGAAATTGTCTCCGTTTCCAATAAATTTCCTCCGCGCTTGGGTGCAGTCGTAGCTCCATTATGCGGCACCCACTGAAAAACGCCTCACAATGTACAGCGCTGAACCAGCAGCTGGCTCAGGTGGCGGACCGCGCACACCCTTCGCATTTCCGCACGTAAGGAGACTTAAGTGCAACTCGTAAATTTTTTCGCTACATTTTTCAAAAAAAAAGAATTATTCAAAAAGCCACGAAACACTCGAGTATTGTCCACAAATGCATGCAGAAACCCTCAGACATAATTATCCAATTAAAGAAATAGCTTCCTTATTCCGCTGAATTATCCGCCAATGGCCTTGGATTGTTGAACTCCAGCGTACGTGCCGACTCCACTCGGGTGAGGACCCGCAGTGGTGGGATTTCCGAGAACTTGTCAATTGCTGTTACAGCGCACACTAGCGCTTACTCGTTCTTGGATCGAACACTTTGCTGTTTGCGGGTGAGCCCGACGGTTCCCTGACGGCCGCGAAACAATTCGCGACAAAACTTTGCAACATCGCAGTGGATCCTGATCATCTGAAGAATTGTCGTGGAAAATGATACGCATTTCGACCACTTATATCAGTTACATCACGATCGCGTACTCCTCCTTAGACCGCTATGTTCGCACAATGGTCTATGATTTCTGCCCCGAAATAACAGAAGGCTCCCTCAGCTGAAAGTTACGCTGCCCTTGCGGTTTCCGAACGACGACGCGATTTTTACAGCGAATTCGCGACCGGGTCAGGCTGCAGTACATGCTGCTAACGACCATCCGGGATTTGGAGCCGCCACGCTTGCCGATATGCAACCTGCGCCTCCTCTATTGCTGCAGGTTGCTATGTAGCTGCACAGAAGTTTGATGTCGACCATCTGCAGAAAGCACTTTTGGATCACTTTCATCGACAGCACCGTCCTAGATGGCACCGGCAGTCATGAAGCCTCCGTCCATTATCAGCGTCGTACCGTTACTGAACGTGACAAGTGTCAAGAACCATCATCCAATCAACAAGATGCACCGAAGGCCGCGTGACCTTGACCGACCCTATTTAATCGAACAACACATGGGCTACGTGGGATTTGGAGCCGGCACACTTGCCGACATGCAACTTACGCCTCTTCTGTTTCTGTAAACGCTCTGCGAACGCCAAGAAGAAATGTCGTAAACGCTATGGCTTCACTGTGGCAGTGAAGTTCGCGGTGCTGTACATTATTTGCCGAATCCGGCATTATTGGAATGCCCATTACGTTCTTTCTCTTGGGCCCTCCGCACAACCGCAGAGAAGGGGGTGAGCTCAACCCAGCGGGATAAGGGGGGGGGGGGGGGGCGGATAGCGGAGGATTACGGGAAAGGTCAAACTCCCTTCAGGGACGGATTCGTTAGGTCGCATCCTGTGTGCACGTGCGTGCGGCGAGGCGGACCCGCGTCACAGTGCGTGGCTTTTGTCCCATGTCTGCAGCGGCGTGCGTTGACAGCTTCAAGCGCGGTCAACAGGATATTGCCACGCTAGCTGCAGGCATGGGGAGCGACGATGCTGAACAGATGGGTTGAAGTGACTCTCCTTGAACTTGGGTCAACCGGACGTTGGGAAAGTGAGAGTGTTCGCGAAGCTCGCAGCAGGAAAGCATAATTCTCCAAAATCGTGATGGTAGAAAGTGTACATATGTGTACAGTGTTTGTCGCGATGAGTTACCTTCTTTCCCCAATCACTGATTGGTTTTATTATCCTTTCCGAATTGTTGATTGGTGATGTTTACCTTTCCCCAATAATTTATTGGATGGATGTTTGTGCAGTGACCTGATTGGTTATTCTCCTCACCGAGGGCGGGGACATAGGGTTTAAAACCAGCTGTTTCGGCAGGACCGAGGGCTGGTTTCGTCACGTAGAACTATGAGCCAGTCAAGTGTAAATATCTTTTCTCCTTGCTTGTATCTTCCTTTGTGCTTTTAATTGTTATAAAAAAATTACCTCTCCAGAAGTGTCCTGTAGCAATGTGATTGAGCAATTCGAACCTGCAAGACGTCAAGCATCCTTTAGCAAACATTATCATCAACACAATTCCGCTCGACAAGTTGTCAACAGGGAACATCAACTGGCGAACGCTCTGCCTTCACTGTGGCGAACGCTAAGAAGAAATGTCGTAAACGCTATGCCTTCACAGTGGCGAACGCTCTGCCTTCACTGTGACGAACGCCAAGAAGAAATGTTGTAAACGTTATGCCTTCACTGTGGTGATCACTCTGCCTTCACTGTGGCGAACGCCAAGAAGAAATGTCGTAAACGCTATGCCTTCACTGTGGCGAACGCCAAGCGCATGTCCCCCCCCCCCCCCGCTTTCCGTCGTTCCTTCCTCCCCTCGCCCGATCACGCTATATAAGCTGGCTCATCGGTAAGAATAAACGCTCTTTCTATAGACCAGAATACAGAGCCGCTCCTGTGCGCGGCCATTTTCCGCCGACTGGTGCGCCGCGGTGCGGGCGTTTCTTTGTGGACTGCGGGGCTGCGGCAGCTCCGCGGCCGCGCCTGCATATATCCGCGCTTCGGGCGCTAAAAAAACATTGCCGAGCATACTTCCGCAGCGTGGCTGTGTTGCAGGAAGTATTCACGTCATCAAAGTGAGCACATTGATGCGTTTTAATGACATTTAGTTTGACATTCACGTGAATTGTGCTGACGCTTAGAACACGCTCGTGCTTATATCGCTACCGTCTTGGTGCTCCACTGCAAAAAAAAAACTTTTTGTTCAATCTCAAGTATTAGGTGTGCGGCTAGCATGCAGTTCCAATTCCCATGCACTCTTAATCCTTCAGCCATAAAGTACTACCCACAAACAGTTAAGCAGACAAGGAAAGGGGATGTGGGGCTCGTTATAACTTGCGAGTATGTTTTTGCAGGCTAGTTGGTGCCTAAGCATTGTGGGTTTTTTGCGCAAAAGACACGACACAAAGGAACGAGGTAGACAGGACAAGCGCTTACTAACAACTCAGGTGTTTATTGACATAACATTGCTTAAATACAGCAGCTGCTCTTATCAAACACGAAAAGGGAAAGAAGAGACTTAGCATACATATATCATATCAGCACAGATCCCACCATCGCACGAGTGAATGCATGTTTCGAGCTCTAATTCTGCGCAAGATAACTGATTTCTTTTTTTGAGAGCAAAATTGAAGGATTGCTGACACACGAGTTACCCGATTTTCCTATCTCATTGGCCTCAATTATCTCTCTTCCAAGTTGTGTCTTGCACCGGCGCAGTACTGAAGTTTTTTCGAGCGCGGGAGTGCAGTTGCGGCAATTCCGAATATGGTCAATCATTTTGCTACCTGACTTGTTCTTTACATCTCTTGCGTGCTCCCTCAGCCTTTCATTAAGGCACCTGCCAGTTTGGCCAATGTACTGCTTACCACAGGCAAGTGGTATCGAGTACACAACGCTCTTTTTACAGGCCACGAAGCGCTGCTGGTGCCGCTTCGAACAAGCGACGGCCGTATCCTCCGCATTCACTCTCTTGCAAATCCTGGAGAGTTTTTCAGGAGCGTTAAAAACCACTCTAACACCAGCCCTAGCACCGATCTTCTTAATATTATGCGAGATTCCGTGAATGTACGGAATGACCGCCACTTTCTTCCGGTCAACTTGGTCGGGTTTGCTGGCTGGTTTCTTCAGCAGGTTTCTTCAGCAGGTTGACATCCAGTTGCAGCGCCTTTCGAGCGCAGGCTGCCAGACGGCCTTGCTGGCTTCAACTGCCGAGAACCTGCTGAAGAAACCAGCCAGCAAACCCGACCAAGTTGACCGGAAGAAAGTGGCGGTCATTCCGTACATTCACGGAATCTCGCATAATATTAAGAAGATCGGTGCTAGGGCTGGTGTTAGAGTGGTTTTTAACGCTCCTGAAAAACTCTCCAGGATTTGCAAGAGAGTGAATGCGGAGGATACGGCCGTCGCTTGTTCGAAGCGGCACCAGCAGCGCTTCGTGGCCTGTAAAAAGAGCGTTGTGTACTCGATACCACTTGCCTGTGGTAAGCAGTACATTGGCCAAACTGGCAGGTGCCTTAATGAAAGGCTGAGGGAGCACGCAAGAGATGTAAAGAACAAGTCAGGTAGCAAAATGATTGACCATATTCGGAATTGCCGCAACTGCACTCCCGCGCTCGAAAAAACTTCAGTACTGCGCCGGTGCAAGACACAACTTGGAAGAGAGATAATTGAGGCCAATGAGATAGGAAAATCGGGTAACTCGTGTGTCAGCAATCCTTCAATTTTGCTCTCAAAAAAAGAAATCAGTTATCTTGCGCAGAATTAGAGCTCGAAACATGCATTCACTCGTGCGATGGTGGGATCTGTGCTGATATGATATATGTATGCTAAGTCTCTTCTTTCCCTTTTCGTGTTTGATAAGAGCAGCTGCTGTATTTAAGCAATGTTATGTCAATAAACACCTGAGTTGTTAGTAAGCGCTTGTCCTGTCTACCTCGTTCCTTTGTGTCGTGTCTTTTGCGCAAAAAACCCACAATGCTCGTTATAAGTTATACCCACAAACAGGGCTTTCTTGTCGCATGTGTGGTGCGCCAGTTTATCAACAAATCACCGCTGTGAGCTTAACTGAGTCGCAGCGCCAACAGAAAACAAAATTTGTCATGGTTTATGCAACCTGGTGCATAAAAACGTACTTTTGCTCAAATTATCAAAGCTTGAATAGATATTAGCAGCGAATCCAGCTTTCACGAATTCTGAGGTCCGAAGTCGCGTTCATTTTATTCGGTAGCTCTCGCCGCGTGTGACAGCGTTGCGTAGGTGTTTGGCTAAGTGTGAATTAATGTATTAAAATCCCGCATATTTTCCAATGATTAAGGTAGATAGCAAAAGCAGAAAGACACTACCGTAAACCCTTTACCCCCCCTCCCTTGATCCCTATGACATGCGTGCGGAAAGAGCATCTGAAATCGGTAGCGGTTGTGCTTACAATCCTGTGCATGAAATGTGTTTAATGGGAGGTAGAGCGAGCTCAGCGCAAGGAGGTGATCGAAAACACGCGCTTCGTCGGGACAGCCTTCAGTCTGCAGCTCGCCTATCCAGTTACTACACCACTGAATCAAATCAATCGCTCGCATCAACTGTCGCACGTTAGCACTCAGTTCTTTTTTCCCGCACGCAATATTGTAACAGTTGTTACACTGAAAAGAAACTGCAGCGGCTGAACGAGGGCACCAGAAAAACCGACCAACACTTCAGCGTCGTCTACTTCTACCCGCTGCCATCGTTTTCTACTTATACTTCCAATCCTCGTGTCACTGCCCCCTCTTCTGGAGCATCGCCCCGATGCGGTGTTACCGGCAGACCGAATAGCGAAGAGAAAACGTGTTCAAGAGTTACACCACTAGGTTGACATCACGGAATATAACTACATGCGGCCGGAAAGTCACTCAGGGGGTCGCTCGTAGTACGGCTTCATTCGCACCACATGCACAACGTCGCTGCGCTTGCCGTTGTGCGATGAACGAGCTGGCGAGGCTGGTGAAACTTCGTACGTTACGTCGCTGAGGCGGCAGACAACAAGGTAAGGGCCGAAGTAGCGGCGCAGTAACTTTTCGGACAGCCCGCGGCGACGAACGGGCGTCCGAACCCACACATAGTCGCCTGGGTTGTAGGTGACGTAGCGGCGTCCAAGGTTGTAGCGGTCAGCATCGATCTGCTGCTGACGGTGAATGCGGTGGCTGGCCAGTTGCCGCGCTTCTTCCGCGCGCTGAACATAAGTGGCGACGTCGACATCAAGTTCACTCTCACTGTCAGGGGGGTCCACTGGTAGCATAGCATCCAGGGGGGTGGTAACCTGTCGACCAAAGACTAATTCGAACGGAGTGAACTGCGTCGTCTCTTGCTGCGCGGTATTATACGCGAATGTTGCGTATGGAAGAATTTCGTCCCATGTCTTGTGCTCGATATCAATATACATGGAAAGCATGTCGGTCAAGGTCCTGTTGAGGCGTTCCACCAAGCCATTTGTCTGCGGGTGGTAGGCCGTTGTACGTCTATGGCTGGTGTGCGTGAGCTTGAGCACAGCCTGAGTGAAGCGGGCCGTAAATGCAGCTCCACGGTCAGTAATGATAGCTGCAGGAGCGCCATGACGCAGGACGATGTTGTGGACAAAGAAGTCGGCTACCTCAGCAGCAGTACCGTTTGCAAGTGACGCGGTCTCAGCGCAGCGGGTCAAATAATCTGTCGCGACCGCAATCCACCGTTTTCCTCTGGGCGACTTCGGAAAAGGGCCGAGGAGGTCTATGCCAATTTGCTGAAAAGGGGTCTTTGGTGGTGCTATGGGCTGCAGAAAGCCGGCTGGCTTCAGAGGAGGAGATTTGCGCCGTTGGCAATACCGGCATGTTGTTACGTATCTACGCACGGATGGTAGTAAATTGGGCCAGTAATACTTAAGCCGAATCTTTGCCAGTGTGCGACTGACCCCTAAGTGGCCGGCGGATGGTTCATCATGGCAAGCGCTTAAGATTTCGGAGCGTAACTGGGATGGCACAACAAGCAGAAACGTCTCCTTGTTGCTGTCAAAGTTGCGCTTGTAGACGACGCCACGCCGCAGAATGAAGGACTGGAGTCCACGGCGAAACACACGAGGTACATGAGCATTAAAACCCTCCAGATACTTAACGAGTGGCGCCAACTCAGAATCTGCGCGTTGAAGCTGCGCCATACGGGAGATGCTAATGGCACAAAGCATAGGGCAATCTTCGGTGATGTCTTGCGTAGCCGGTTCCACGGGCGCTCGTGATAAACAGTCCGCGTCTTGGTGCTGCCGACCCGATTTATAGACGACCGTAACGTCATACTCCTGCAAACGGAGGCTCCATCTGGCCAACCGGCCAGAAGGGTCTTGAATGCTGGCTAGCCAGCATAGCGAGTGATGATCGCTGACAACACGAAACGGTCGGCCGTAGATGTAAGGTCGGAACTTACTCAGAGCCCAGATGACGGCAAGGCACTCTTTTTCTGTTGTCGAATAGTTCCGTTCAGATCGAGAAAGTGTGCGGCTCGCGTAGGCGATTACTCGCTCTGCGCCGTCCTTCCACTGTACGAGGATCGCTCCGAGGCCTACATTGCTGGCGTCAGTGTGGACATCAGTCCCTGCATTCTCGTCAAAATGAGCTAGTATTGGTGGACTTTGAAGGCGGCAGCGGAGTTCCTCGAAGGCTGCGTCTTGGGCACTTCCCCATACGAAAGGTGTGTCATCTCGAGTCAAAGGCAGTCAATGGCTCAGCTAGGCGAGAAAAATCTTTAACAAAGCGACGGTAATACGAGCAGAGGCCCAAAAAACGACGGAGGGCCTTCTTGTCGGTTGGGCGTGGGAAAATGGAGACGGCGGAAGTCTTGTCGGGGTCTGGAAGAACACCTTGTGCGCTGACAACATGTCCTAAGAAACGGGGCTCCTCGAAGGCGAAATGGCATTTCTCTGGCTTGATCGTTAGTTGTGCAGACTGGAGAGCTTGATGGACAATGCGCAATCGCTGCAAGTGTTGTTCGAAGCTAGACGAAAAGATGACCACGTCGTCCAGGTACACAAGGCACGACTGCCACTTCAAACCAGCTAAAACAGTGTCCATCATGCGTTGAAACGTGGCCGGAGCGGAGCAAAGCCCAAATGGGAGCACCTTAAATTCGTACAGACCGTCGGGTGTCACGAAAGCCGTTTTTTCGCGGTCTCGCTCGTCCACCTCGATCTGCCAATATCCGCTTTTCAGATCTAAGGAAGAGAAGAACCTGGCGTCTCGGAGTCGGTCAAGCGCATCATCGATCCTCGGGAGTGGGTATACGTTCTTTTTGGTAACATTATTCAGTTTCCTGTAATCAACACAGAATCGCAACGTGTTGTCTTTCTTTTTCACCAGGACCACCGGCGACGCCCACGGACTTGTTGACGGTTGTATAACATCGTCTGCAAGCATTTCATCGACTTGCGTTCGAATAGCTTCACGCTCTTTGGGCGAAACGCGGTATGGACGCTGACAAACTCGTGTCAATATCTCTATGGAATGCCCTGCCAAACACCATTGTATCATGCACTAATCGCAAATCATTCCGTGAAATACTAAAGGACCATTTTTCGTGAGAGCAATCTTTTCAATTATATGTTGTGCTTGATACACACAAGTGTCCTTGCTTTTTTTTCATTCCTTAACCTTTGTTTACTCAGGTGTTCAATTTTTTTTACTTGTTACGTATTGTATAACCTTTTCGACGCCCCTTACCTGCTGTACATTTTTATTTCTTTTCACTGTTATTTTTTTTCCTTTCTTTGTAGTGTTCTTGTCTTGTTGGTACAAATCTTGAGTTTGCTAGGCAGGCTTGACTTCCCGCTTGCTCTTCGCCAGGTAGTGCACGCGTGACACGAACGCTCCGTTGGTGCTACCTCGGACGGTATACGCGGCCGGGCGCGCCACCTCGGCCGCTAGTGCAGCGTGTCGCGCGCGCGATTAGTCCGAGACAGGACGCTACGTGCGTGCGGCTATGTACATAGAGTTTATATCTTTTGTGATTGTGCGCAGTGGCCGCTCGCGCGCACTTATTTTCGGACAATGCTTGGACATTAGCGCGCGAGCGGCGCGAACTTGATTACCTTTGTATTTTGTAAATAGTGTACAAAGCTCTCCCCTGTCCTTTCTTGCTGTCGCTCCCGTCTATACTTCTCCTCACTATCCTCTCCCTTTCCCTTTCATTTCCGCCGGCTGCAGCTCGGGTGCTTAAGATATTAGATAGCAATTGCCGCGGCCGGCAACACTCTTTTGCCTCACTTTTTTATTTTTTAAATAAACCACTACCACCACCACCCCATTATGTAATGCCCTCGGGCCTTTAAGGGAAAAATAAATGAAAAATGAAATCCACATTCCACAATTATCATAGAGAATAGCGCATGTAAAAGACGGCAACAAACGACACGCCAGCGCAGAAATCTGCTTAGAAGTGCCGGTTTCCAGTCCGTACCATACCTGGCCGACTATTCCGCGGGAAAAATCCTTGCTGTTTGCAATACTATTCCAGAATTTCCCTGAGCAGCGCCGCCGCACCAGCAGCTCGGTGGAGCAGCGTCGCCGCTGCGGTGCCAGCCTTTAGAATCCTGAGCAAGCAGAATATCATCATTGAAAAACGTAGTGTGAAAAACGAGACACAGAAAAGGCGAAGACAGGACACGAGCACTAATCATCGATATCAATATCATCATGGTGGGCACAAACAACGAGACAGACGCCCACTGCCTCGCTGCACTTACTCACATCCAAATGAACGGAAAAAAACTCGGAGATGTCACGTTAACGACTAACTGCGCGCAAGATAACCGCAGTACTGTCTGGTAGAGGGAAAATGTGAGTAGTGACGCACAGCACACACCCTCATACGGTATGATCAAGCACTACAACGACAGAAGCGAACACGTAAACATGCATTCTACGCGCGGCGCCGGCGCGACCCGCAGTCCATCGGTCCGCGCGCGCCGATAGGTGGCGACTGGTGTCGAGAGCAGGGGCGCGCCAGCAGCCTGCGTGTGAGGGTAAAAGAATCTGGTCTATACACCAGAATCCAGAGCCGCTCCCCGGCGCGGCCACCTTCCACCGACTGGCGCGCCGCGGTGCGGGCGTTTCTTTGAGGACTGAACTCAGGCTGCGGTAGCTGCGGCAGCTCCTCCATACAGCCGCGCTTCGGGCGCTAAAAAAACATTGTCGAGCATACTTCCACAGCGTGGCTGTGTTGCAGGAAATATTTACGTTATCCAAGGGTGAACATTGATGCTTTTTAATAACATTTAGTTTGACATTCACCTTAATTGTACCGGCGCTTAGAATGCGCTCGTGCTTATATCGCTACCGTCTTAGTGCTCCACCGCAAAGAAAACTTCTTGTTCAGTATCAAGCATTAGGTGTGCGGCTAGCATGCAGTTCCAATTCCCATGCACTCTTAATCCTTCCCCCCGGCCATAAAGCCCCCCCAAAAAACAGGCCTTTCTTGTCGCCTGCATGGTGCGCCAGTTTATCGACAAATTACCGCTGTGAGCTCAATTGAGTCGCAGCGCCAACAGAAGACACATTTTGGCATGGTTTATGCAACGTAGTGCATAAAAACCTACTTTCACTTAATTTATCGAAGCTTGAATAGATATTAGCAGCATCCACCCTCCCCCCCCACCCTCAATCCCTCTGACTTGCGTGCGGAAAGAGCAACTGAAATTGGTATCGGTCGTGCTTACAATCCTGTGCATGAAATGTGTTTAATTGGAACAAGAGCAAGCGCAGCGCAAGGATGCCGAGCACGTACTGGTGATCGAAAACACACGCTTCGCCGGGACAACCTTCAGTCACAGCTCGCCGATACGGTTACTACACCATTGAGTGAAATCAATAAACCTAGTCTTATGCCTAAAATTATCATAGATTATAGCGCATCTAAAAGGCGACAACACGCGTTCTACGCGCGGCGCCGGCGCGACCCGCAGTCCACCGGGCAGCGCGCACCGACATATGGCGACTGGTGTCGAGAGTAGGAGCGCGCCCGCAGCCTGCGCGCGAGGGTATAGGAACGCGCAATGCGCGTACTAGCTACGTGACAGTCGCGACGAGCTCAAAGCGAACCTACGACGAGAGCCAACCTGAAACGACGGTCAAGGCTCAGTCGCTGGACGCCACCATTTCGGCTATGGCACATCACCAGCTTCCAGTGTATGACGAACGCAGTGACAACTGGACGGATTAGTCTGACAAAAGTTGAAGACTACCTCGAAGCAACTGGAATCGAAGATTCAATGAAAAAGAGGGCTTTGCTCATTTCTGCATTGAGCACACGCACAGTACAAGTTCTTTCAGGCAAAGTTGCACCGAAGAAGCCTAATGCCCTGAAGTATGAAGAAGTGACTAAAGTCCTAAGTGCGTATAGACGCTTTACAGCGGCGTATCATGGGGGCTGCCATCTTTGATCACGTGATCACGCCGCCATTACTCGCCTCCTGACCGCTCGGCGCGCGCCTCGTCGCGAAGGCTGCTGCGTCTGACGGTTCGGCTCCGACAGGCAGTGTTCCGGCTGATACGGTTGTAAAGGAGGGGGAAGACGAAACTATGGTTTGGCCAAAGCTTGGAAGGACATGTGAGAACCCTAATTTGATCACTTCAGGTCTGAAAACGCGATCGGACTTCATGTCGCGGAGAGCCGCTGAGCTCTCCGCCTCTTCGAGCCAACGGACGGATCGCCTGAATGCTTGTCTTTGCATGCGCTGAAGGCTCTGCTTAGTGTTTTTTATTGTTATTATATAAAACGGCAAGGTTTAATGTTCTTGCGGCCTTACAGGTTGTTGTCCTATTCTGTACCTGCATGCAGACACTGCTCTAAAACGCTCACATGCACATCGTATGCGCCGCCGCGGTGGCTCAGCGGTTATGGTGCTCGGCTGCTGACCCAAAAGACGCGGGTTCGATCCCGGCAGCGGCGGCTAGAATTTCTTTGGAGGAGAAATTCTAGAGGCCCGTGTACTGTGCGATGTCAGTGCACGTTAATGAACCCCAGGTGGTCGAAATTTCCGGAGCCCTCCACTACGGCGTCTCTCATAGCCTTAGTCGCTTTGGGACGTTAAACCCCACAAACCAAACCAAACAAACCAAACCAAACATCGTATGCATTTGTTTAACACCTGTTAACGGTGCTTAGAAAACCTGAAATATTTCCGACTGGTTGATTAAACATAGAAAAGCGACAAAAATAAATAGACACACAAAGGTTGCCTACCATGGTAGCAGTACCATGCATCAAGCAGCCTTCACAAGCTGGCGTGCAATCGTTTCGAAGGATTCCGCGATATAATTGTTATAACGCGCGCATGGCCACGCGTTCATGCTGGAAGAATTTCACAGTAACGTCAGCCTCATATAAAAAGTTTTGGTACGCTAGATATGCGGACATGGAAATGCTCGTGGTCTCTTTGGTTGTAATTAATCAGCCTCACTCCGAGCGTGCGGAGTCACTTTTAGTGACTGTCTCGCATGGACCGCGAGCAAGTGTCAACCGCCCGGTACAGCGGCCGTAAACCAAATGCTGTAATCCGAACACGGTCCACGAAAACCGCGCTACTTGTAGCGAAATTGAAAAGTAGCACCAAGACGGCGTGTAATACACGGACTGACGGTAAGCGTTGTCGGCTGGCACGGCTGTGCAGTGCATAATAAACAGCAGGCGTATGAAGGAGCGTAAGTCGTCTTTTTTTTTTCGTTCCTAATTCGGCCTCGGCCGCTCGTTTTACTAATGGTCACAGACCATAACTTACGATCAATGCGGTCTCAGTACAGTGCACAACAACTGAAAGCACGCCGTCATGGTTTCGTTGGCGGGACAGCTTCTTCATGCGGCTGTGTTGTGCACTTACCCTCGCAGATTTTCCAAGATCGAAACCTTTCTTTATCTATCTAGCGCTGGCGAACGTGTTTGTTGCATTCGCCAGTTCGGAAAGGGTGCATGGTGAACGGGCGGGAACATTAGCATTACCTCGTTGTGCAGTTCGCTTTCGCGAAGCTCGCAAACGACCGCATCCCGCACTTTTAACTCTGTCGCTATTCTTGCAATCCACAACAGAGCATGTGTTTCCTCTGCCTTTTCACATCGTAGAAAGAACACATTCGGCAACCACCCGCGAAATTTGCAATGCTGCGTCGAGGCATACACGCCGGCGACTTACGAGGCCAGTAATGGTGCCGTGTTCCGAGCGCACGTGTGGCGCCATCTGGTCTCAAACGGAAGAACTGCGCGCTGTAAACGGTCTTATGCAGACCCAAAACGCCACGAAATAATGGACAGCCTCCTCTTTTTCAACCGACGTCAGTTGGACGGTGAGTCTGTTCATATATTCATTATTCAAATTCCCCAAATACCGGATGGCTGCAACCTGGACGTAGCAGCTCATCACTATATCCAACAGTTCTGGATATAAAAGGACATAGACCATCGCCGCCGTTCTGTGGGCTGGGTAGCTTAAGGCCGCTAATCCATTCCTTTTGGGAATGTAGGTTTTGTCTTCATCCTTGCCAAAGCGGTGTTCCCTGCGTTACTGCCCATTCCCCCGCTACAACGCCGCCGCATGCACTCAACTGCAATCATAACAGCATCCTGACCTGATATCCTCCCGCAATCAACAGATATTGTCCAAGAGCGCCCCAGCCTGAATATCTGTATCCGGCACCACCATGGATAGCCTCATGGCTAGATGCAACAAATCTGGATATAAATGGACACAGACCATCGCCGCCGCTCAGTGGGCTCATTAGCTCTGCCTCCACCAATGCCACTAATCCGTTCCTTTTGGGCATGCAGATATTTTTTCATCTTTCGCAAAGCGATGTTCACTGCTTTCCTGACCTTTTCCCTCGCTACGACACTTCGCCATGAACTCAACAGAAATAAGAACACCATCCTAACCTGCCATCCTCCCAAATCAACAGATATTGTCCGAGAGCGCCCCAGCCTGAATATCTGAGCCCGTCACCACCATGGATAGCCTCATGGCTACATGCAACAATTCTGGGTATAAAAGGACACAGACCATCGCCTCCGCTCTGTGAGCTCGTCAGCTGTGCTTCCGCCAATGCCGGTAATCTCTTCCCTTTAGCCATGCAGGTTATTTTTTCCACTTTGCCGAAGCAGTGTACCCTGCTTTCCTGACCTCTTCCCAGCCACTACACTTCTACATGCACTCAACTGCAATGATAACAGCATCCTGACGTGCCATCCTCCCGGTATCAACAGATATTGTCCGAGAGCGCCCCAGCCCGAATATCTGAGCCGGGCACCACCATAGATAGCCTGATGGCTACATGCAAATATTCTGGATATAAAAGGACGCAAACCATCGCCGCCACTCAGTGGGCTCATTAGCAGTGTCCCTCCACCAATGCCGCTAATCCGTTCCTTTCGGGCGTGCAGATTTTTTTCCATCTTTCGTAAAGCAATGTTCACTGCTTTCCTGACCTTTTCCCCCGCTATGACACTTCCCCATTCACTCAACAGCAATAATAACAGCATCCTGACCTGCCATCCTCCCGGAATGAACAGAGATTGGCCCAGAGCGCCCCAGCCTGAATATCTGAGCCCGGCACCACCATGGATAGCCTCATGGCTACATGCAACAATTCTGGATATAAAAAGACACAGACTATCGCCGCCGCTCAGTGGGCTCATTAGCTGTGCCTTCACCAATGCCGCTAATCCGTTCCTTTTGGGCATGCAGATTTTTTTTTCCATCTTTCGTAAAGCGATGTGCACTGCTTTCGTGACCTTTTCCCCCGCTACGACACTTCCCCATGCACTCAACGGCACTAATAACAGCATCCTGACCTGCCATCCTCCCGGTATCAACAGATATTGGCCCAGAGCGCCCAGGCCTGAATATCTGAGCCCGGCACCACCATGGATAGCCTCATGGCTACATGCAACAATTCTGGATATAAAAGGACACAGACCATCGCCTCCGCTCTGTGAGCTCGTCAGCTGTGCTTCCGCCAATGCCGGTAATCTCTTCCCTTTAGTCATACAGGTTTTTTTTTACATTGCTAAAGCAGTGTACCCTGCTTTCCTGACCTTTTCCCGCCTACTACACTTCCGCATGCACTCAAATGCAATGATAACAGCATCCTGACGTGCCATCATCCCGGTATCAACAGATATTGTCCGAGAGCGCCCCAGCCAGAATATCTGAGCCCCGCACCACCATTGATAGCCGGATGGCTACATGCAACAATTCTGGATATAAAAGAACAAAGACCATCGCCGCGGCCGCTCAGGGCGCTCATTAGCTGTGCCTCCACCAATGCCGCTAATCCGTTCGTTTGGGCATGCAGAATTTTTTTTCATCTTTCGTAAAGCGATGCTCACTGCTTTCCTGACCTTTCCCCCGCTACGACACTTCCCAATGCACTCAACAGCAATAATAACAGCATACTGACCTGCCATCCTCACCGAATGAACAGATATTGGCCCAGAGCGCCCCAGCCTAAATATCTGTGCCCGGTACCACCATAGATAGCCTCATGGCTACATGCAACAATTCTGGATATAAAACGACACAGACCATCGCCGCCGCTCAGTGGGCTCATTAGCTGTGCCTCCACCAATGCCGCTAATCCGTTCCTTTTGGGCATGCAGATTTTTTTCTTTCGTAAATCGATGTTCACTGCGTTCCTGACCTCATCCCGGCTACTACTCTTCCGCATGCACTCAACTGCAATGATAACAGCATCCTGACCTGCCATCCTCCCGGTATCAACAGATATTGTCCGAGAGCGCCCAAGCCTGAATATCTGTGCTCCGCCCCACCATGGACAGCTTCATGGCTACATGCAACAATTCTGGATATAAAAGGACACAGACCATCACCACCGCTTTCCGGGCTCGGTTGCTGTGTTTCCGCCAATGCCGCTAATCCGGTCCCTTTGGTCATGCAGGTTTTTTTTTAATCTTTGGCAAAGTGATGTTCACTGCTTTGCTCCCCTTTTCCCCCGCTACGACACCTCCGCATGCCCTCAACTGCAATCATATCAGCATCCTGACCTGATATCCTCCCGCAATCAACAGATATTGTCCAAGAGCGCCCCAGCCTGAATATCTGTATCCGGCACCACCATGGATAGCCTCATGGCTAGATGCAACAAATCTGGATATAAATGGACACAGACCATCGCCGCCGCTCAGTGGGCTCATTGGCTCTGCCTCCACCAATGCCACTAATCCGTTCCTTTTGGGCATGCAGATATTTTTTCATCTTTCGCAAAGCGATGTTCACTGCTTTCCTGACCTTTTCCCTCGCTACGACACTTCGCCATGAACTCAACAGAAATAAGAACAGCATCCTGACCTGCCATCCTCCCAAATCAACAGATATTGTCCGAGAGCGCCCCAGCCTGAATATCTGAGCCCGTCACCACCCTGGATAGCCTCATGGCTACATGCAACAATTCTGGATATCAAAGGACACAGACCATCGCTGCCGCTCAGTGGGCTCATTAGCTCTGCCTCCACCAATGGCAGAGCTAATGAGCCTCTGCCTCCACCAATGCCGCTAATCCGTTCCTTTTAGGCATGCAGATATTTTTTCGTCTTTCGCAAAGCGATCTTCACTGCTTTCCTGACCTTTTCCCTCGCTACGACACTTCGCCATGAACTCAACAGCAATAATAACAGCATCCTGACCTGCCATCCTCCCGCAATCAACAGATATTGTCCGAGAGCGCCCCAGCCTGAATATCTGAGCCCGTCACCACCCTTGATAGCCTCATGGCTAAATGCAACAATTCTGGATATAAAAGGACACAGACCATCGCTGCCGCTCAGTGGGCTCATTAGCTCTGCCTCCACCAATGCCGTTAATCCGTTGCTTTTGGGCATGCAGATATTTTTTCATCTTTTGCAAAGCGATGTTCACTGCTTTCCTTACCTTTTCCCTCGCTACGACACTTCGCCATGAACTCAACAGAAATAATAACAGCATCCTGACCTGCCATCGTCCCACGATCAACAGATATCGTCCGAGAGCGCCCCACCCTGAATATCTGAGCCCGTCACCACCCTGGATAGCCTCATGGCTACATGCAACAATTCTGGATATAAAAGGACACAGACCATCGATGCCGCTCACTGGGCTCATTAGCTGTGCCTCCACCAATGCCGCTAAACCGTTCCTTTTGGGCATGCAGATTTTTTTTATCTTTCGTAAAGCGATGTTCACTGCTTTCCTGACCATTTCCCCCCCAACGACACTTCCCCATGCACTCAACAGCAATAATAACAGCATCCTGACCTGATATCCTCCCGCAATCAAATGATATTGTCCGAGAGCGCCCCAGCCTGAATATCTGAGCCCGGCACCACCATGGATAGCCTCATGGCTACATGCAACAATTCTGGATATAAAAGGACACAGACCATCGATGCCGCTCACTGGGCTCATTAGCTGAGCCTCCACCAATGCCGCTAAACCGTTCCTTTTGGGCATGCAGATTTTTTTTATCTTTCGTAAAGCGATGTTCACTGCTTTCCTGACCATTTCCCCCTCAACGACACTTCCCCATGCACTCAACAGCAATAATAACAGCATCCTGACCTGATATCCTCCCGCAATCAAATGATATTGTCCGAGAGCGCCCCAGCCTGAATATCTGAGCCCCGCACCACCATGGATAGCCTCATGGCTACATGCAACAATTCTGGATATAAAAGGACACAGACCATCGATGCCGCTCACTGGGCTCATTAGCTGTGCCTCCACCAATGCCGCTAAACCGTTCCTTTTGGGCATGAAGATTTTTTTTATCTTTCGTAAAGCGATGTTCACTGCTTTCCTGACCATTTCCCCCGCAACGACACTTCCCCATGCACTCAACAGCAATAATAACAGCATCCTGACCTGATATCCTCCCGCAATCAAATGATATTGTCCGAGAGCGCCCCAGCCTGAATATCTGACCCCGGCACCACCATGGATAGCCTCATGGCTACATGCAACAATTCTGGATATAAAAGGACACAGACCATCGCCGCCGCTCTGTGGGCTCATTAGCTGTGCTTCCGCCAATGCCGGTAATCTCTTCCCTTTAGTCATACAGGTTTTTTTTCACATTGCTAAAGCAGTGTACCCTGCTTTCCTGACCTTTTCCCGCCTACTACACTTCCGCATGCACTCAAATGCAATGATAACAGCATCCTGACGTGCCATCGTCCCGGTATCAACAGATATTGTCCGAGAGCGCCCCAGCCCGAATATCTGAGCACGGCACCACCATAGATAGCCTGATGGCTACATGCAACAATTCTGGATATAAAAGGACACAGACCATCGCCTCCGCTCTGTGAGCTCGTCAGCTGTGCTTCCGCCAATGCCGGTAATCTCTTCCCTTTAGTCATGCAGGTTTTTTTTCACATTGCTAAAGCAGTGTACCCTGCTTTCCTGACCTTTTCCCGGCTACTACACTTCCGCATGCACTCAAATGCAATGATAACAGCATCCTGACGTGCCATCATCCCGGTATCAACACACATTGTCCGAGAGCGCCCCAGCCAGAATATCTGAGCCCCGCACCACCATTGATAGCCGGATGGCTACATGCAACAATTCTGGATATAAAAGAACAAAGACCATCGCCGCGGCCGCTCAGGGCGCTCATTAGCTGTGCCTCCACCAATGCCGCTAATCCGTTCCTTTGGGCATGCAGATTTTTTTTTCATCTTTCGTAAAGCGATGCTCACTGCTTTCCTGACCTTTCCCCCGCTACGACACTTCCCAATGCACTCAACAGCAATAATAACAGCATCCTGACCTGCTATCCTCCCGGAATGAACAGATATTGGCCCAGAGCGCCCCACCCTAAATATCTGTGCCCGGTACCACCATAGATAGCCTCATGGCTACATGCAACAGTTCTGGATATAAAACGACACAGACCATCGCCGCCGCTCAGTGGGCTCATTAGCTGTGCCTCCACCAATGCCGCTAATCCGTTCCTTTTGGGCATGCAGATTTTTTTTCTTCTTTCGTAAAGCGATGTTCACGGCATTCCTGACCTCATCCCGGCTACTACACTTCCGCATGCACTCAACTGCAATGATAACAGCATCCTGACCTGCCATCCTCCCGGTATCAACAGATCTTGTCCGAGAGCGCCCAAGCCTGAATATCTGTGCTCCGCCCCACCATGGACAGCTTCATGGCTACATGCAACAATTCTGGATATAAAAGGACACAGACCATCACCGCCGCTTTCCGGGCTCTGTTGCTGTGTTTCCGCCAATGCCGCTAATCCGGTCCCTTTGGTCATGCAGGTTTTTTTTTAATCTTTGGCAAAGTGATGTTCACTGCTTTGCTCCCCTTTTCCCCCGCTATGACACCTCCGCATGCCCTCAACTGCAATCATATCAGCATCCTGACCTGCCATCCTCCCGGAATAAACATATATTGTCCGAGAGCGCCCCAGCATGAATATCTGAGCCCGGCACCACCATGGATAGCCTCATGGTTACTTGCAACAATTATGGGTATAAAAGTCCACTGACCATCGGCGCCGCTCAGTGGGCTCGGTAGCTGTGCTTCCGCGCAAGTCGTTGATCAGTTCCTTTTGGTCATGCAGGTTTTTTTTCATCTGTGGCAAAGCGATGTTCACTGCTTTGATGTCCATTTCCCCCGCTCAGACACCTCCGCATGCCCTCAACTGCAATCACAATAGCATTCTGACCTGCCATCTTCCCGGAATCAGCAAATATTGTCCGAGAGCGCCCCAGCCTGAATATCTGACCCCGGCACCACCATGGATAGCCTTATGGCTACATGCAACAATTCTGGGTATAAATGTCCACGGACCATCGGCGCCGCTCAGTGGGCACGGTAGCTGTGCTTCCGCGCATGACGTTGATCTGTTCCTTTTGGTCATGCAGTTTTTTTTTTCATCTGTGGCAAAGCGATGTTCACTGCTTTGATGTCCATTTCCCCCGCTACGACACCTCCACATGCCCTCAACTGCAATCATAATAGCATTCTGACCTTCCATCCTCCCGGAATCAACAAATATTGTCCGAGAGCGCCCCAGCCTGAATATCTGACCCCGGCACCACCATGGATAGCCTCATGGCTATATGCAACAATTCTGGATATAAAAGGACACAGACCATCGCCGCCGCTCTGTGGGCTCATTAGCTGTGCCTCCACCCAAACCGCTAATACGTTCCTTTTGGGCATGCAGATTTTGTTTTCATCTTTTGTAAAGCGATGTTCACTGCATTCCTGACCTCATCCCGGCTACTACACTTCCGCATGCACTCAACTGCAATGATAACAGCATCCTGACCTGCCATCCTCCCGGTATCAACACATATTGTCCGAGAGCGCCCCAGCCAGAATACCTGAGCCCTTCACCACCATGGATAGCCGGATGGCTACATGCAACAATTCTGCATATAAAAGGACACAGACCATCGCCGCCGCCGCTCAGTGGGCTCATTAGCTGTGCCTCCACCAATGCCGCTAATCCGTTCCTTTTGGGCATGCAGATTTTTTTTCATCTTTCGTAAAGCGATGTTCACTGCATTCCTGACCTCATCCCGGCTACTACACTTCCGCATCCACTCAACTGCAATGATAACAGCATCCTGACCTGCCATCCTCCCGGTATCAACACATATTGTCCGAGAGCGTCCCAGCCAGAATATCTGAGCCCGGCTCCACCATTGATAGCCGGATGGCTACATGCAACAATTCTGGATATAAAAGGACACAGACCATCGCCGCCGCCGCTCAGGGGGCTCATTAGCTGTGCCTCCACCAATGCCGCTAATCCGTTCCTTTGGGCATGCAGAATTTTTTTTCATCTTTCGTAAAGCGATGCTCACTGCTTTCCTGACCTTTCCCCCGCTACGACACTTCCCAATGCACTCAACAGCAATAATAACAGCATCCTGACCTGCCATCCTCCCCGAATGAACAGATATTGGCCCAGAGCGCCCCAGCCTAAATATCTGTGCCCGGTACCACCATAGATAGCCTCATTTCTACATGCAACAATTCTGGATATAAAACGACACAGACCATCGCCGCCGCTCAGTGGGTTCATTAGCTGTGCCTCCACCAATGCCGCTAATCCGTTCCTTTTGGGCATGCAGATATTTTTTCATCTTTCGTAAAGCGATATGTTCACTGCTTTCCTGACCTTTTCCCGGCTACTACACTTCGCCATGAACTCAACAGAAATAATAACAGCATCCTGACCTGCCATCGTCCCACAATCAACAGATATCGTCCGAGAGCGCCCCAGCCTGAATATCTGAGCCCGTCACCACCCTGGATAGCCTCATGGCTGCAAGCAACAATTCCGGATATAAAAGGACACAGACCATCGCTGCCGCTCAGTGGGCTCATTAGCTCTGCCTCCACCAAATGGCAGAGCTAATGAGCCTCTGCCTCCACCAATGCCACTAATCCGTTCCTTTTGGGCATGCAGATATTTTTTCATCTTTCGTAAAGCGATATGTTCACTGCTTTCCTGACCTTTTCCCGGCTACTACACTTCGCCATGAACTCAACAGAAATAATAACAGCATCCTGACCTGCCATCGTCCCACAATCAACAGATATCGTCCGAGAGCGCCCCAGCCTGAATATCTGAGCCCGTCACCACCCTTGATAGCCTCATGGCTACATGCAACAATTCTGGATATCAAAGGACACAGACCATCGATGCCGCTCAGTGGGCTCATTAGCTCTGCCTCCACCAAATGGCAGAGCTAATGAGCCTCTGCCTCCACCAATGCCACTAATCCGTTCCTTTTGGGCATGCAGATATTTTTTCATCTTTCGTAAAGCGATATGTTCACTGCTTTCCTGACCTTTTCCCGGCTACTACACTTCGCCATGAACTCAACAGAAATAATAACAGCATCCTGACCTGCCATCGTCCCACAATCAACAGATATCGTCCGAGAGCGCCCCAGCCTGAATATCTGAGCCCGTCACCACCCTTGATAGCCTCATGGCTACATGCAACAATTCTGGATATCAAAGGACACAGACCATCGCTGCCGCTCAGTGGGCTCATTAGCTCTGCCTCCACCAAATGGCAGAGCTAATGAGCCTCTGCCTCCACCAATGCCACTAATCCGTTCCTTTTGGGCATGCAGATATTTTTTCATCTTTCGTAAAGCGATATGTTCACTGCTTTCCTGACCTTTTCCCGGCTACTACACTTCGCCATGAACTCAACAGAAATAATAACAGCATCCTGACCTGCCATCGTCCCACAATCAACAGATATCGTCCGAGAGCGCCCCAGCCTGAATATCTGAGCCCGTCACCACCCTTGATAGCCTCATGGCTACATGCAACAATTCTGGATATCAAAGGACACAGACCATCGCTGCCGCTCAGTGGGCTCATTAGCTCTGCCTCCACCAAATGGCAGAGCTAATGAGCCTCTGCCTCCACCAATGCCACTAATCCGTTCCTTTTGGGCATGCAGATATTTTTTCATCTTTCGTAAAGCGATATGTTCACTGCTTTCCTGACCTTTTCCCGGCTACTACACTTCGCCATGAACTCAACAGAAATAATAACAGCATCCTGACCTGCCATCGTCCCACAATCAACAGATATCGTCCGAGAGCGCCCCAGCCTGAATATCTGAGCCCGTCACCACCCTTGATAGCCTCATGGCTACATGCAACAATTCTGGATATCAAAGGACACAGACCATCGCTGCCGCTCAGTGGGCTCATTAGCTCTGCCTCCACCAAATGGCAGAGCTAATGAGCCTCTGCCTCCACCAATGCCACTAATCCGTTCCTTTTGGGCATGCAGATATTTTTTCATCTTTCGTAAAGCGATATGTTCACTGCTTTCCTGACCTTTTCCCGGCTACTACACTTCGCCATGAACTCAACAGAAATAATAACAGCATCCTGACCTGCCATCGTCCCACAATCAACAGATATCGTCCGAGAGCGCCCCAGCCTGAATATCTGAGCCCGTCACCACCCTTGATAGCCTCATGGCTACATGCAACAATTCTGGATATCAAAGGACACAGACCATCGCTGCCGCTCAGTGGGCTCATTAGCTCTGCCTCCACCAAATGGCAGAGCTAATGAGCCTCTGCCTCCACCAATGCCACTAATCCGTTCCTTTTGGGCATGCAGATATTTTTTCATCTTTCGTAAAGCGATATGTTCACTGCTTTCCTGACCTTTTCCCGGCTACTACACTTCGCCATGAACTCAACAGAAATAATAACAGCATCCTGACCTGCCATCGTCCCACAATCAACAGATATCGTCCGAGAGCGCCCCAGCCTGAATATCTGAGCCCGTCACCACCCTGGATAGCCTCATGGCTACATGCAACAATTCTGGATATCAAAGGACACAGACCATCGCTGCCGCTCAGTGGGCTCATTAGCTCTGCCTCCACCAAATGGCAGAGCTAATGAGCCTCTGCCTCCACCAATGCCGCTAATCCGTTCCTTTTGGGCATGCAGATATTTTTTCATCTTTCGCAAAGCGATGTTGACTGCTTTCCTGACCTTTTCCCTCGCTACGACACTTCGCCATGAACTCAACAGCAATAATAACAGCATCCTGACCTGCCATCCTCCCACAATCAACAGATATTGTCCGATAGCGCCCCAGCCTGAATATCTGAGCCCGTCACCACCCTTGATAGCCTCATGGCTACATGCAACAATTCTGGATATAAAAGGACACAGACCATCGCTGCCGCTCCGTGGGCTCATTAGCTCTGCCTCCACCAATGCCGTTAATCCGTTCCTTTTGGGCATGCAGATATTTTTTCATCTTTCGCAAAGCGATGTTCACTGCTTTCCTGACCTTTTCCCTCGCTACGACACTTCGCCATGAACTCAACAGAAATAATAACAGCATCCTGACCTGCCTTCGTCCCACAATCAACAGATATCGTCCGAGAGCGCCCCACCCTGAATATCTGAGCCCGTCACCACCCTGGATAGCCTCATGGCTACATGCAACAATTCTGGATATAAAAGGACACAGACCATCGATGCCGCTCACTGGGCTCATTAGCTGTGCCTCCACCAATGCCGCTAAACCGTTCCTTTTGGGCATGCAGATTTTTTTTATCTTTCCTAAAGCGATGTTCACTGCTTTCCTGACCATTTCCCCCGCAACGACACTTCCCCATGCACTCAACAGCAATAATAACAGCATCCTGACCTGATATCCTCCAGCAATCAACAGATATTGTCCGAGAGCGCCCCAGCCGTAATATCTGAGCCCGGCACCACCATGGATAGCCTCATGGCTACATGCAACAATTCTGGGTATAAAAGGACACAGACCATCGCCTCCGGTCTGTGGGCTCGTCAGCTGTGCTTCCGCCAATGCCGGTAATCTCTTCCCTTTAGTCATGCAGGTTATTTTTCCACTTTGCCGAAGCAGTGTACCCTGCTTTCCTGACCTCTTCCCAGCCACTACACATCTGCATGCACTCAACTTCAATGGTAACAGCATCCCGACGTGCCATCCTCCCGGTATCAACAGAAATTGTCCGAGAGCGCCCCGGCCCGAATATCTGAGGCGGGCACCACCATAGATAGCCTGATGGCTACATGCAACAATTCTGGATATAAAAGGACGCAGACCATCGCCGCCGCTCAGTGGGCTCATTAGCAGTGTCCCTCCACCAATGCCGCTAATCCGTTCCTTTCGGGCGTGCAGATTTTTTTCCATCTTTCGTAAAGTGATGTTCACTGCTTTCCTGCCTTTTCCCCCGCTATAACACTTCCCCATTCACTCAACAGCAATAATAACAGCATCCTGACCTGCCATCCTCCCAGAATGAACAGAGATTGGCCCAGAGCGCCCCAGCCTGAATATCTGAGCCCGGCACCACCATGGATAGCCTCATGGCTACATGCAACAATTCTGGATATAAAAAGACACAGACCATCGCCTCCGCTCTGTGAGCTCGTCAGCTGTGCTTCCGCCAATGCCGGTAATCTCTTCCTTCTAGTCATGCAGGTTTTTTTTCCACTTTGCCAAAGCAGTGTACCCTGCTTTCCTGACCTTTTCCCGGCTACTGCACTTCCGCAGGCACTCAACTGCAATGATAACAGCATCCTGACGTGCCATCCTCCCGGAATGAACAGATATTGGCCCAGAGCGCCCCAGCCTGAATATCTGTGCCCGGCACCACCATCGATAGCCTCATGGCTACATGAAACTATTCTGGATACAAAAGGACACAGACAATCCTCGCCGCTCAGTGGGCTCATTAGCTGTGCCTCAACCAATGCCGCTAATCCGTTCCTTTTGGGCATGCAGATTTTTTTTTCATCTTTCGTAAAGCGATGTTCACTGCTTTCCTCACCTTTTCACCCGCTACGACACTTCCCCATTCACTCAACAGCAATAATAACAGCATCCTGACCTGCCATCCTCCCGGAATAAACAGACATTGTCCCAGAGCGCCCCAGCCTGAATATCTGTGCCCGGCACCACCATGGATAGCCTCATGGCTACATGTAACAATTCATGATATAAATGGACACAGACCATCGCCGCCGCTTTCTGGGCTTTGTAGCTGTGTTTCCGCCAATACCGTTAATCCGTTCCTTTCGGGCATGTAGATTTTTTTTCATCTTTCGTAAAGCAATGTTCACTGCTTTCCTCACATTTTCCCGCGCTACGACACTTCCCCATTCACTCAACAGCAATAATAACAGCATCCTGACCTGCCATCCTCCCGGAATGAACAGATATTGTCCGAGAGCGCCCTTGCCCGAATATCTGAGCCCGACACCACCATGGATAGCCTCATGGCTACATACAACAATTCTGGATATAAAATGACACAGACCATCGCCGCCATTCTGTGGGCTCGGTAGCTGTGTTTCCGCCAATGCCGCTAATCCGTTCCTTTTGATCATCCAGGTTTTTTTTTCATCTTTGCCTAAGAGACGTTCCCTGCTTTGCTGACCTTTTCCATCACTACGACACCTCCAAATACACCCAGCTGCAATGATAACAGCATCTTGACCTGCCAACCACACGGAATCAACAGATATTGTCCGAGAGTGCCCCACCCTGAATATTTGTGCCCGGCACCACCATGGATAGCCTCATGGCTACATGCAACAATTCTGGATATAAAGGACACAGACCATTGCCGCCGCTCAGTGGGCTCATTAGCTGTGCGTCCACCAATGCCGCTAATCCGTTCCTGTTGGGCATGCAGTTTTTTCATCTTTCGTAAAGCAATGTTCACTGCTTCCCTGACCTTTTCCCCCGCTACGACACTTCCCCATGCACTCAACATCGATAATAACAGCATACTGACCTGCCATCCTACCGGAGTGAACAGATATTGGCCCAGAGCGCCCCAGCCTGAATATCTGTGCCCGGCACCACCATGGATAGCCTCATGGCTACATGCAACAATTCTGGATATAAAAGGACACAGACGATCGCCGCCGCTCAGTGGGTTCATTAGCTGTGCCTCCACCAATGCCGCTAATCCGTTCCTTTTGGGCATGCAGATTTTTTTCATCTTTCGTAAAGCGATGTTCACTGCTTTCCTGACCTCTTCCCCCGCTACGACACTTCCCCATGCACTCAACATCGATAATAACAGCATACTGACCTGCCATCCTTCCGGAGTGAACAGATATTGGCCCAGAGCGCCCCAGCCTGAATATCTGTGCCCGGCACCACCATGGATAGCCTCATGGCTACATGCAACAATTCTGGATACAAAAGGACACAGACCATCGCCGCCGCTCAGTGGGCTCATTAGCTGTGCCTCCACCAATGGCGCTAATCCGTTCCTTTTGGGCATGCAGATTTTTTTTCATCTTTCGTAAAGCGATGTTCACTGCTTTCCTGACCTCTTCCCCCGCTACGACACTTCCCAATGCACTCAACAGCAATAATAACAGAAATCCTGACCTGCCATCCTCCCCGAATGAACAGATATTGGCCCAGAACGCCCCAGCCTGAATATATGTGCCCGGCACCACCATGGATAGCCTCATGGCTACATGCAACAATTCTGGATATAAAACGACACAGACCATCGCTGCCGCTCAGTTGGCTCATTAGCTGTGCCACCACCAATGCCGCTAATCCGTTCCTTTTTGGGAATGCAGATTTTAAGGCGAAAGCCTTTAATGTCTCATCGTTGTAAGCAGCAGTTGTCGACAGAGAATGTCACGCTTTTCAGTTGGTCGAAACGGTCGTGACATCACAGTGCGCCAATTTCAAACGGGGCCAATTGCACTTTGGCCATATAGTGATGCTCCAAGTAAGTGGGACTGAGCTTAGTTAATTGCTTAATTACCCAATTAGCCTAATTAACTTCTCTAGTCAGGCCATATAAATAAATAAAACCTAGTATGAAATTGGTCGAGTTTGGGAATCGAACGCCGGTCTTCGGAGTGCGAGACGAGCATGCTATCCACACCGCCATGCCAGCTCGATGGTTTTGGAATGAACAAAGGCACGTCTAGTGAATACGGTGTCTTCGCTCACTGCCATCCTACTCCCTTCCCTTCCGGCGAGGTTTAGGTGTCCACCGAGATATGAGAGAGAAATACATTTCCTTTCCTCAAAAACCAATTTACCGACGAGCGAGGCGTAGAACCGAATGTGCGATGGCGTTCTATGGACTCCCTGGCAGCGTTGCAAGACGCTCTCCCGTTCCACTCTTAGAGGCGAAGCTTAACATCTTAACCACACATCAGTGACCACACTTTAGGTCACAAAAGTGCACCCCCCCCCCCTGAATTTTGACGGGTGTCCACCGAGATATGTGAGACAGTTACTGCGTAATTTTCTTTCCTCAAATACAATTTTCATTTTCTTCATTACGGGCCATCTTCGTCTTTCTTCTTTCACTCCCACTTCCTCCGTTCCTCTACGGTGCGGTTCAGGTGTCCACCGAGATGACAGAGATTTACTGCGCCATTTCCTTTCCTCAAAAACCGTTGCGTTGAAACGGCAAGGCATCGCGCCGAACGGGTGGTGGCGCTCCGTGGACTCTCTGGCAGCGCTACAACACGCTGTCGCGTTCCACTCCTAAAGGCGAAGCTTAAGCTTAAGCTTAATTAGCAGTTAATTAGTATTCAGGCATTAATCAGTAATTAACCATTAATTAGTGATTTGTCATCACTTAGTAATTAGTACTCAATTACATGTGACGCCACCAGTGCCACAGAAGCACTGAAAGTGGTGCGGAAAACGCTTTCGCCTCTACGCATTTTAGACAGTCAAAGTGCCCCCTGAATTTTTTTTCATCTTTCGTAAAGCGATGTTCACTGCTTTGCTCTCCTTTTCCCCCTAACACACATCCGCATGCACTCAACTGCAATCATAACAGCATCCTGACCTGCCATCCTCCAGGAATAAAACAGATATTGTCCGAGAGCGGCCGAGCCTGAATATCTGTGCCCCGTCCCACCATGGACAGCCTCCTGGCTACAAGCAACAATTCTGGATATAAACGGACACAGACCATCGCCGCCGCTTTCTGGGCTCTGTTGCTGTGTTTCCGCCAATGCCGCTAATCCGTCCCTTTTGATCATGCAGGTTTTTTTTCAACTTTCGCAAAGGGATGTTCACTGCATTGCTGTCCTTTTCCCCCGCTACGACACCTTCGCATGCACTCAACTTCAATCATAAAAGCATCCTGACCTGCTATCCTCCCGGAATGAACAGATATTGTCCGAGAGCGACCAAGCCAGAATATCTGTGCTCCGCCCCACCATGGACAGCTTCATGGCTACATGCAACAATTCTGGATATAAAAGGACACAGACCATCACCGCCGCTTTCCGGGCTCTGTTGCTGTGTTTCCGCCAATGCCGCTAATCCGGTCCTTTTGGTCATGCAGGTTTTTTTTCATCTTTGGCAAAGCGATGTTCACCGCTTTGCTGTCCTTCTCCGCCGCTATGACACCTTCGCATGCACTCAACTTCAATCATAACAGCATCCTGACCTGCTATCCTCCCGGAATGAACAGATATTGTCCGAGAGCGCCCAAGCCAGAATATCTGTGCTCCGCCCCACCATGGACAGCTTCATGGCTACATGCAACAATTCTGGATATAAAAGGACACAGACTATGACCGCCGCTTTCCGGGCTCTGTTGCTGTGTTTCCGCCAATGCCGCTAATCCGGTCCCTTTGGTCATGCAGGTTTTTTTTTCATCTTTGGCAAAGTGATGTTCACTGCTTTTCTCCCCTTTTCCCCCGCTACGACACCTCCGCATGCCCTCAACTGCAATCATATCAGCATCCTGACCTGCCATCCTCCCGGAATAAACAGATATTGTCCGAGAGCGCCCCAGCAGGAATATCTGAGCCTGGCATCACCATGGACAGCCTCATGACTACATGCAACAATTCTGGATATAAAAGTCCACGGACCATCGGCGCCGCTCTGTGGGCTCGGAAGCTTCGCTTCCGCGCAAGCCGTTGATCGGTTCCTTTTGGTCATGCAAGTTTTTTTTTCATCTGTGGCAAACCGATGTTCACTGCTTTGCTGTCCATTTCCCCTGCTACGACACCTCCACATGCCCTCAACTGCAATCATAATAGCATTCTGACCTTCCATCCTCCCGGAATCAGCAAATATTGTCCGAGAGCGCCCCAGCCTGAATATCTGACCCCGGCACCACCATGGATAGCCTCATGGCTACATGCAACAATTAAGGGTATAAAAGTCCACTGACCATCGGCGCCGCTCAGTGGGCTCGGTAGCTGTGCTTCCGCGCAAGCCGTTGATCAGTTCCTTTTGGTCATGCAGGTTTTTTTTTCATCTGTGGCAAAGCGATGTTCACTGCTTTGATGTCCATTGTCCCCGCTACGACACCTCCGCATGCCCTCAACTGCAATCATAGTAGCATTCTGACCTGCCATCCTCCCGGAATCAGCAAATATTGTCCGAGAGCGCCCCAGCCTGAATATCTGACCCAGGCACCACCATGGATAGCCTCATGGCTACATGCAACAATTCTGGGTATAAATGTCCACGGACCATCGGCGCCGCTCAGTGGGCACGGTAGCTGTGCTTCCGCGCATGCCGTTGATGTGTTCCTTTTGGTCATGCAGGTTTTTTTTTCATCTGTGGCAAAGCGATGTTCACTGCTTTGATGTCCATTTCCCCCGCTACGACACCTCCGCATGCCCTCAACTGCAATCACAATAGCATTCTGACCTGCCATCTTCCCATTTTTTTTTTCATCTGTGGCAAAGCGATGTTCACTGCTTTGATGTCCATTTTCCCCGCTACGACACCTCCGCATGCCCTCAACTGCAATCATAATAGCATTCTGACCTTCCATCCTCCCGGAATCAGCAAATATTGTCCGAGAGCTCCCCAGCCTGAATATATGACCCTGGCACCACCATGGATAGCCTCATGGCTACATGCAACAATTCTGGGTATAAAAGTCCACGGACCATCGGCGCCGCTCAGTGGGCTCGGTAGCTGTGCTTCCGCGCAAGCCGTTGATCTGTTCCTTTTGATCATGCAGGTTTTTTTTTTTCATCTCTGGCAAAGCGATCTTCACTGCTTTGATGTCCATTTCCCCCGCTAGGACACTTCCCCATGCACTCGACAGCAATAATAACAGCATCCTGACCTGATATCCTCCCGCAATCAACAGATATTTTCCGAGAGCGCCCCAGCCTGAATATCTGTGCCCGGCACCACCATGGATAGCCTCATGGCTACAAGCAACAATTCCGGATATAAAAGGACACAGACCATCACCGCCGCTCAGTGGGCAAATTAGCTGTGCCTCCACCGATGCCGCTCATCCGTTCCTTTTGGGCATGCCGATTTTTTTTTCATCTTTCGTAAAGCGATGTTCACTGCTTTCCTGGCCTTTTCCCGGCTACTACACTTCCGCATGCACTCAAATGCAATGATAACAGCATCCTGATGTGCCATCATCCCGGTATCAACAGATATTGTCCGAGAGCGCCCCAGCCCGAATGCCTGAGCCGGCACCACCATAGATAGCCTGATGGCTACATGCAACAATTCAGGATATAAAAGGACACAGACCATCGCCGCCGCTCAGTGGGCTCATTAGCTGTGCCTCCACCAATGCCGCTAATCCGTTCCTTGTGGGCATGCAGCTTTTTTTTCATCTTTCGTAAAGCAATGTTCACTGCTCCACTGACCTTTTCCCCCGCTACGACACTTCCCCATGCACTCAACATCGATAATAACAGCATCCTGACCTGCCATCCTCCCCGAATGAACAGATATTGGCCCAGAGCGCCCCAGCCTGAATATCTGTGCCCGGCACCACCATGGATAGCCTCATGGCTACATGCAACAATTCTGGATATAAAACGACACAGACCATCGCTGCCGCTCAGTTGGCTCATTAGCTGTGCCACCACCAATGCCGCTAATCCGTTCCTTTTTGGGAATGCAGATTTTAAGGCGAAAGCCTTTAATGTCTCATCGTTGTAAGCAGCAGTTGTCGACAGAGAATGTCACGCTTTTCAGTTGGTCGAAACGGTCGTGACGTCACAGTGCGCCAATTTCAAACGGGGCCAATTGCACTTTGGCTAGTAACCATGCAACCAATTGAAGGGACCATATAGTGATGCTCCAAGTAAGTGGGACTGAGCTTAGTTAATTGCTTAATTACCCAATTAGCCTAATTAACTTCTCTAGTCAGGCCATATAAATAAATAAAACCTAGTATGAAATTGGTCGAATTAACTTCTCTAGTCAGGCCATATAAATAAATAAAACCTAGTATGAAATTGGTCGAGCTCGGGAATCGAACGCCGGTCTTCGGAGTGCGAGACGAGCATGCTATCCACTCCGCCATGCCAGCTCGATGGTTTTGAAATGAACAAAGGCACGTCTAGTGAATACGGTGTCTTCGCTCACTGCCATCCTCCTCCCTTCCCTTCCGGCGAGGTTTAGGTGTCCACCGAGATATGAGAGAGAAATACATTTCCTTTCCTCAAAAACCAATTTACCGACGAGCGAGGCGTAGAACCGAATGGGCGATGGCGTTCTATGGACTCCCTGGCAGCGTTGCAAGACGCTCTCCCGTTCCACTCTTAGAGGCGAAGCTTAACATCTTAACCACACATAAGTGACCACATTTTAGGTCAAAAAAGTGCACCCCCCCCCCCTGAATTTTGACGGGTGTCCACCGAGATATGTGAGACAGTTACTGCGTAATTTTCTTTCCTCAAATACAATTTTCATTTTCTTCATTACGGGCCATCTTCGTCTTTCTTCTTTCACTCCCACTTCCTCCGTTCTTCTACGGTGCGGTTCAGGTCCACCGAGATGACAGAGATTTACTGCGCCATTTCCTTTCCTCAAAAACCGTTGCGTTGAAACGGCAAGGCATCGCGCCGAACGGGTGGTGGCGTTCCGTGGACTCTCTGGCAGCGCTACAACACGCTGTCGCGTTCCACTCCTAAAGGCGAAGCTTAAGCTGAAGCTTAATTAGCAGTTATTTAGTATTCAGGCATTAATCAGTAATTAACCATTAAGTAGTGATTTGTCATCACTTAGTAATTAGTACTCAATTACATGTGACGCCACCAGTGCCACAGAAGCACTGAAAGTGGTGCGGAAAACGCTTTCGCCTCTACGCACTTTAGACAGTCAAAGTGCCCCCTGAATTTTTTTTCATCTTTCGTAAAGCGATGTTCACTGCTTTGCTCTCCTTTTCCCCCTAACACACATCCGCATGCACTCAACTGCAATCATAACAGCATCCTGACCTGCCATCCTCCAGGAATGAACAGATATTGTCCGAGAGCGGCCGAGCCTGAATATCTGTGCCCCGTCCCACCATGGACAGCCTCCTGGCTACAAGCAACAATTCTGGATATAAAAGGACACAGACCATCGCCGCCGCTTTCTGGGCTCTGTTGCTGTGTTTCCGCCAATGCCGCTAATCCGTCCCTTTTGATCATGCAGGTTTTTTTTTCAACTTTCGCAAAGGGATGTTCACTGCATTGCTGTCCTTTTCCCCCACTACGACACCTTCGCATGCACTCAACTTCAATCATAACAGCATCCTGACCTGCTATCATCCCGGAATGAACAGATATTGTCCGAGAGCGCCCAAGCCTGAATATCTGTGCTCCGCCCCACCATGGACAGCTTCATGGCTACATGCAACAATTCTGGATATAAAAGCACACAGACCATCTCCGCCGCTTTCCGGGCTCTGTTGCTGTGTTTCCACCAATGCCGCTAATCCGGTCCTTTTGGTCATGCAGGTTTTTTTTTCATCTTTGGCAGAGCGATGTTCACCGCTTTGCTGTCCTTCTCCCCCGCTACGACACCTTCGCATGCACTCAACTTCAATCATAACAGCATCCTGACCTGCTATCCTCCCGGAATGAACAGATATTGTCCGAGAGCGCCCAAGCCTGAATATCTATGCTCCGCCCCACCATGGACAGCCTCATGGCTACATGCAACAATTCTGGATATAAAAAGACACAGACTATGACCGCCGCTTTCCGGGCTCTGTTGCTGTGTTTCCACGAGTGCCGCTAATCCGGTCCTTTTGGTCATGCAGGTTTTTTTTTCATCTTTGGCAAAGTGATGTTCACTGCTTTCCTCCCCTTTTCCCCCGCTACGACACCTCCGCATGCCCTCAACTGCAATCATATCAGCATCCTGACCTGCCATCCTCCCGGAATAAACAGATATTGTCCGAGAGCGCCCCAGCCTGAATATCTGATCCCGGTACCACCATGGACAGCCTCATGACTACATGCAACAATTCTGGATATAAAAGTTTACGGACCATCGGCGGCGCTCTGTGGGCTCGGAAGCTTCGCTTCCGCGCAAGCCGTTGATCAGTTCCTTTTGGTCATGCAGGTTTTTTTTTCATCTGTGGCAAAGCGATGTTCACTGCTTTGCTGTCCATTTCCCCCGCTACGACACCTCCACATGCCCTCAACTGCATTCATAATAGCATTCTGACCTTCCATCCTGCCGGAATCAGCAAATATTGTCCGAGAGCGCCCCAGCCTGAATATCTGACCCCGGCACCACCATGGATAGCCTCATGGCTACATGCAACAATTATGGGTATAAAAGTCCACTGACCATCGGCGCCGCTCAGTGGGCTCGGTAGCTGTGCTTCCGCGCAAGCCGTTGATCAGTTCCTTTTGGTCATGCAGGTTTTTTTTTCATCTTTCGTAAAGCGATGTTCACTGCATTCCTGACCTCATCCCGACTACTACACTTCCGCATGCACTCAACTGCAATGATAACAGCATCCTGACCTGCCATCCTCCCGGTATCAACACATATTGTCCGAGAGCGCCCCAGCCAGAATACCTGAGCCCTTCACCACCATGGATAGCCGGATAGCGACATGCAACAATTCTGGATATAAAAGTACACATACCATCGCCGCCGCTCAGTGGGCTCATTAGCTGTGCCTCCACCAATGCCGCTAATACGTTCCTTTTGGGCATGCGGATTTTTTTTCATCTTTCATAAAGCGATGTTCACTGCATTCCTGACCTCATCCCGGCTACTACACTTCCGCATGCACTCAACTGCAATGATAACAGCATCCTGACCTGCCATCCTCCCGGTATCAACACATATTGTCCGATAGCGCCCCAGCCAGAATACCTGAGCCCTTCACCACCATGGATAGCCGGATAGCGACATGCAACAATTCTGGATATAAAAGTACACATACCATCGCCGCCGCTCACTGGGCTCATTAGCTGTGCCTCCACCAATGCCGCTAATACGTTCCTTTTGGGCATGCGGATTTTTTTTCATCTTTCATAAAGCGATGTTCATTGCATTCCTGACCTCATCCCGGCTACTACACTTCCGCATGCACTCAACTGCAATGATAACAGCATCCTGACCTGCCATCCTCCCGGTATCAACACATATTGTCCGAGAGCGCCCCAGCCAGAATATCTGAGCCCGGCACCACCATTTATAGCCAGATGGCTACATGCAACAATTCTGGATATAAAAGGACAAAGGCCATCGCCGCCGCCGCTCAGTGGGCTCATTAGCTGTGCCTCCACCAATGCCGCTAATCCGTTCCTTTTGGGCATGCAGAATTTTTTTGCATCTTTCGTAAAGCGATGCTCACTGCTTTCCTGACCTTTCCCCCGCTACGACACTTCCCAATGCACTCAACAGCAATAATAACAGCATCCTTACCTGCCATCCTCCCCGTATGAACACATATTGTCCAAGAGCGCCCCAGCCAGAATACCTGAACCCGTCACCACCATGGATAGCCGCATGGCTACATGCAACAATTCTGGATATAAAAGGACACAGACCATCGCCGCCGCCGCTCAGGGGGCTCATTAGCTGTGCCTCCACCAATGCCGCTAATCCGGTCCTTTTTGTCATGCAGGTTTTTTTTCATCTTTGGCAAAGCGATGTTCACTGCTTTGCTGTCCTTCTCCCCCGCTACGACACCTTCGCATGCACTCAACTTCAATCATAACAGCATCCTGACCTGCCATCCTCCCGGAATAAACAGATATTGTCCAAGAGCGCCCCAGCCTGAATATCTGAGCCCGGCACCACCATGGACAGCCTCATGACTACATGCAACAATTCTGGGTATAAAAGTCCACGGACCATCGGCGCCGGTCAGTGGGCTCGGTAGCTGTGCTTCCGCGCAAGCCGTTGATCTGTTCCTTTTGGTCATGCAGGTTTTGTTTTTTTTTTCATCTGTGGCAAAGCGATGTTCACTGCTTTGATGTCCATTCTCCCGCTACGACACCTCCGCATGCCCTCAACTGCAATCATAATAGCATTCTGACCTGCCATCCTCCCGGAATCAGCAAATATTGTCCGAGAGCGCCCCAGCCTGAATATCTGACCCCGGCACCACCATGGATAGCCTGATGGCTACATGCAACAATTCTGGGTATAAAAGTCCACGGACCATCGGCGCCGCTCAGTGAGCTCGGTAGCTGTGCTTCCGCTCAAGCCGTTGATCTGTTCCTTTTGGTCATGCAGGTTTTTTTTTTCATCTGTGGCAAAGCGATGTTCACTGCTTTGATGTCCATTTTCCCCGCTACGACACCTCCGCATGCCCTCAACTGCAATCATAATAGCATTCTGACCTTCCATCCTCCCGGAATCAGCAAATATTGTCCGAGAGCGCCCCAGCCTGAATATCTGACCCCGGCACCACCATGGATAGCCTCATGGCTGCATGCAACAATTCTGTGTATAAAAGTCCACGGACCATCGGCGCCGCTCTGTGGGCACGGTAGCTGTGCTTCCGCGCATGCCGTTGATCTGTTCCTTTTGGTCATGCAGGTTTTTTTTTCATCTGTGGCAAAGCGATGTTCACTGCTTTGATGTCCATTTTCCCCGCTACGACACCTCCGCATGCCCTCAACTGCAATCATAATAGCATTCTGACCTGCCATCCTCCCGGAATCAGCAAATATTGTCCGAGAGCGCCCCAGCCTGAATATCTGACCCCGGCACCACCATGGATAGCCTCATGGCTACATGCAACAATTCTGGGTATAAATCTCCACGGACCATCGGCGCCGCTCTGTGGGCACGGTAGCTGTGCTTCCGCGCATGCCGTTGATCTGTTCCTTTTGGTCATGCAGGTTTTTTTTTCATCTGTGGCAAAGCTATGTTCACTGCTTTGATGTCCATTTCCCTCGCTACGACACCTCCGCATGCCCTCAACTGCAATCATAATAGCATTCTGACCTTCCATCCTCCCGGAATCAGCAAATATTGTCCGAGAGCGCCCCAGCCTGAATATCTGACCCCGGCACCACCATGGATAGCCTCATGGCTGCATGCAACAATTCTGTGTATAAAAGTCCACGGACCATCGGCGCCGCTCAGTGGGCTCGGTAGCTGTGCTTCCGCGCAAGCCGTTGATCTGTTCCTTTTGGTCATGCAGGTTTTTTTTCATCTGTGGCAAAGCGATGTTCACTGCTTTGATGTCCATTTTCCCCGCTACGACACCTCCGCATGCCCTCAACTGCAATCATAATAGCATTCTGACCTTCCATCCTCCCGGAATCAGCAAATATTGTCCGAGAGCGCCCCAGCCTGAATATCTGACCCCGGCACCACCATGGATAGCCTCATGGCTGCATGCAACAATTCTGTGTATAAAAGTCCACGGACCATCGGCGCCGCTCAGTGGGCTCGGTAGCTGTGCTTCCGCGCAAGCCGTTGATCTGTTCCTTTTGGTCATGCAGGTTTTTTTTCATCTGTGGCAAAGCGATGTTCACTGCTTTGCTGACCTTTTCTCCCGCTGTGACGCCGCCGCATGCCCTCAACTGCAATCATAACAACATCCTCAATTGGAATCCTCCGGGATACAAAACATATTGTCCGAGAGGGCCGCTGCCTGAATATCTGTTCCCAGCATCACCCTTGATAGCCTCATGTGTGAAGTGTTGCCTCCAGCTGGCGCATTTGCAATGTATCTATGTGATGGACGCTACACTAGCCTTGGCTATGGGTTCAGTACCATTGTACAGTTTCACTGCACTTATTTCAGTCTTGAAATAAATAAAAGATAAATAATGTACCTTCATATCTGTTATCCGCACCACGCTTAATAACCTCATCAGGCAGTGCTGAAATGGGGGCTAGTTGGTCTTGTGGTATTCTTAAGCGTGCTACTTTACGACACAATCGCACGAAAAAACACTCAAGGACGAAGAGTGAAGTTTCAGCTGTTTGTTGAACATGAAACACTTTGTCCTTTTATAAAATCAAAGCACAAATGATGCGTTCAGGTTAGGCGCGTGCGGTTGCATCTCTATCCGTCTTTTATCATTGCTAGCTCTGCTTCGGTTAAGGTAATGGAAGAATCGTTGACACATTTACCAGGATCCGCTTCAAGAATTGCAAATGCCTCTCTTATCGCTCTTTCCATCGTGTCTATTTCATGTCCGATTATGACTGTGTCACTGAATAACGGACGACACCCGGGCGGAGCGCAATGCGTGGCTCAGTTTCCTGGGTGAGTGACCAGCCTGTATTTCCCAGAATGCTCACTTAATCTCTTATTAATACATCTTCCGGATTGGTCAATGTATTACATCCCGTAACACACTGGGTTGTAAACTATGCATGTATCGCAGTCCACGTACTTTTTTCTGTGGGCGATGGCGCATTGGTTCCTGTTTTCTTCCGTTTTTTTTTTATTTGTGCTTACCCTTGCCCACATTAAAATCAACTTCTTGGGCACTGTGAAAATCACCGGTACATTATATTCTGCCTATCTTTTTAAGTCCATGGGTTATTCTATGAACGTATGGTATTGAAATTGGGGCTTCTTTTCAGGCACTCGTTTTTTGTCTCTCCTCAAGTTATCGTCTTCATTGCTTTCTCCGCTACAGATGCAAGAAGAACGGCGGCTACGCGAAAGTTCTCAGCGGCCGGGTGGCTCAGTGGTTATGGCGCTCGGTTGCTGACCTTAAAGACGCAGGTTCGAGCTAGAGAAGAGATACAGCGCTCGAGCGAACAAAGCAAAAAACGGGCGCAGAAACCCCACAGGAATGGCATGCTTCTGCGCAAACTTATTTTCAACCTTTTTTTCTTCTGCCTCACCACCACCTTCCCTGCTTTGCCTGGGTCCGTTCGCAACAAAAAAACCTGCTTATCACTATTTTCTGTCGGCCTTTGTTCCTTCTTCGAGGGCTCCTCCGTGTCTATGTCCTGTCCCTACCAGCCCCTTTCCCCGAAATGGCGAGGAGGTGCTCACTCTACAACCCACTACCAAACAGTTTAAGCCGCGCCTGCCTACCCTAGAACGGGACGCTTGTATGAAGTGGCGAGCAGGCTTTCAAGCTACTACTTGTTCCCTGCGCCCGGCCACTGCGCGTTTACGTCATGTAGAAGTGCTCCCCGCCTTTTCCGCGTTTTTTGGGACAGCTTTTTCAGTTGAGCGTGAAGCGACGAAGGAAGCCGTGAAAACACGCGCTGACGCTCGCCCGTCTTCGATCACTTTGAGACATACATTGCTTTGCACATGTCCCCGTGTTTTCTTATTCAGTCAACGATCGAAGATGAGAATACCATCCAACGCCTACGTCGAGTGCAAAGATGGTGCAACCCCATCGTCCCTGTTTCAACGATGAAAGACGTCGCTGCGGAAGATGTGAGGGGTGAACAATAACATCTGCTGACGTTTGAGTGGTGAGGGCCGCAATGGGGAAGAACGATTTCATCACGGCTACGTTGTGGTGCTGGCACGTATGTACGCACTTGAAATCACTCTATAGTCGAACTACTGTCCCCGCCTCGGTTGTATGCTGGAGGTCAGCAGAAACTTTCGAACACTTCAGCGCCTTTTTTTTTAATCAGCCATTTGAAGATTGTACAGCGCAGAGGGACAGAACACCTCAAATTTTTTTATTTCCGTACAAAAATTCCTTCCGTTTCATGGTAGCATGACTGGAATTAGTTTTACGGTTTGTATTCTTTGTTTACAGAGGCACATGGTGTATACGTACGAGAGCAATCAGCGACAAGCGTCCTGAGGGTGAGCGGCTCAAGGCGCTGACAAACATCTCGCTTCGATGCTGCGGAATTGCCGTAAATAAAGGCGGACGTTGACGCAAGCATTAGAACAAAGTTAGACGCAAGAGTTAGAACAAAGCTACGATGCAGATGTGCAAAACATTATTGATTCAAATACCAAAGGGGTGAGGTACATTAACAATAATGAGCATTACCCATGCATAGGGCCAGGCGTCATGTGACGCCTGGCTGGTCCGTGTCTTCTCCTTCGCCCTCTCTTCTTTTGTTCGCATTATCTCAATCTAAGTCATGTGACGTACAACTGCCCCTTCGTGAGATACTCGATAATGCCTTCTGCTCCTTTTCCTCTTTTTTCCCTTTTCTTTCTTATTTCTTACCGATTACCAATCAGCAATCACATTACCGATCACGATCGTCAATTACAATCACAATTATCGATAGCCAATCATGAATCACTATCTGGTTTACAGTGCACAAAAGACTACGCCACTTCATACACATAGACATCAGTTGTTTCAGTGTAATAAAGCGCCATAACACCGCGTTTCCATTCCGTTCAATTTCTGATGCATAATTAGCATACTAATATGTTTTCTTTTCGTCACTGTAAGGTCACAACATATCCCAAAAACACGTTACTAAGTCATATACCCCACCACGCATACACTGGGTGCCCCTCAAACACGCCTGAACCAAAGGCCCTTCGTGGCCTACGGGCAGTAAAGAACAAAAAAAATAAACCCTTCATGGCATATGATTTGCGTGCCCATGTGACGCAGTGGGGCTGAGTTAGAACCCAAATGTCCGCTATTTTCTTTTCCTATTTTCTGGTTAGAGGATTTATGGGTTTTTTCCGACTGACGACAGGCGACGCCGGGATTTCGGCACAACGGGCTCGTTACGCTGTCGCCGAATACCTGCGACTGTCCAATACACCTCTCCCGGCCTGCATCAGAACTCCCTTTTTCTGTCCGATGGGCAAAAGATGGCGCGCACCGAGCGGGATATAATCGGTAGAAGAATGAAAGCGACGCGTATCAATTGGAATCTCTAATCAGGAGAAGAAATGGGGCGGGGTAGCCATTGTCCCAAGCAAAACAGGTTGAGAAATTTGGTTTGGTCTGGTTTATGGGGTTTAACGTCCCAAAGCAACTGAGGCTATGAGAGACGCCGTAGTGGAGGGCTCCGGAAATTTCGACCACCTGGGGTTCTTTAACGTGTACTGACATCGCACAGTACACGGGCCTCTAGAATTTCTCCAAAGAAATTCTGCCGCCGCGGCCGGGATCGAACCCGCGTCTTTTGGGCCAGCAGCCGAGCACCATAACCGCTGAGCGACCGCGGCGGCGGTAGAGAAGTGAAAGTGGACGGTTTTGCCTGTGGGCCTGACATGGATAGCCCAAGTTGGCCTTGCATCGGTTAGCCCGCGTGGGCCTGGCATGGGGTAGCCCTTGTGTGTCCCTGCTGCGCTGCCACCTTAGGCCTCCTGCAGGTCCCCTCTGAGAGGCCCATTACTGCACATCTGGGTCCCACAAGGGACCGAGAAAAGCCCCCTTTATCGTTTTATTGCGAAAGCAATACTACTTGCACTTTCACGCCTTTGCCGTGCCGCGGCGGTGACCACCATCGTGCCGCGGCTGTGACCACCATTGACCTTCATTTCGAAAGCAATACTACTTGCACTTTCACGCCTTTGCCGTGTCGCGGCGGTGACCACCATCGTGCCGTGGCGGTGGCCACCATTGACCTTCATTTGACCTTGATTGCATAAGATTGGATTAGATTGGATTAGATTGGATTGGACTGGATTGGGCTGGACTGGACTGGAATGGATTACATTGGATTAGATTAGATTAGAGTAGATTACATTGGATTGGATTGGACGAGAGTGGATTGGAGTGGATTGAAATGGATTGGATTGGACTGGATGGGATTGGATTGGATTGGTTTGGATTGGATTGGATTGTATACCGATGCATCACCACAAGTCTAACCACAAGCACCACCACCAGCTACACTACCAGCTGTTCCATGGCGTAGGTACGGATATTGCTTTCGCTATTACCGGGCTTAACCAAGCTAAGCCACAGCGAATTTTTTTATGCATGCAGACGATAGCGGCCCCTGTCGGTCTTATGTAGCAAGCCCACTGGGCTGCCTTTGTGTGTCCCGCGCGATGCCGAGTTGCTAATCTCGCACATATCCCATGTCGGGCACCAATGGGCAACCCGTGCCGGGCCCACGAAGGCCCGCAATTCAAAGCCCAATTTGTGCCACTGGGGCACTCGTCGCATAATTGTTATGTCTAAGTGATCCAAATCCAAAGAGGCTATTCTTTCGAACGGATGTAAATTGAAAGAAACTAAATTCAGTCCTGACGAAGACTTTTCTCTCAAAAGTCAGAAACATTCGCAAACAAGTGGTCGCCTTTCCTAATGAGCCGCCGCGGTGGCTCAGTTGCTATGGTGCTCGGCTGCTGACCCGAAAGACGCGTGTTCGATCCCGGCCGCGGCGGCTGGAATTTCTTTGGAGGAGAAATTCTAGAGGCCCGTGTACTGTGCGATGTCAGTGCACGTTAAAGAACCCCAGGTGGTCGAAATTTCCGGAGCCCTTCACTACGGCGTCTCTCATAGCCTCAGTCGCTTTGGGACGTTAAACCCCATAAAACCAAAACCAAGCCTTTCCTAATGAAAATTCCGCGTTCTTTGCTTTGCGCTGCAAAAGTTTAAATATCGGTCCCATGCGGTATGTTTTCGATGCATCTTAGCTAACCGTACAAGAAATACCAGCCCATGCTTCACATTCAGATTAGCAATCACCTCGTTCCGGACCATCAAAAAACCGTGCCAAAAATTCTCCTCTAACTTTTCTATATCCGCTATCTACACTGATATATGTAGTTTTCTTTCCAAGCGCGAACTTCTTTCTAATCTTGTTTTGTCATCCTGCAGCAACCTACTGATCTTAACCGAAACTTGGCTGAACAGTGACATCACACATAACGAAGTATTGACCGACTTTCCCCATATCCAGCTTTTTTTAAACGACCGCAACGATGCACGAGGAGGCGGTGTACTCGTTGCAGTCAACCAGGACTTATCATGTTCTGTAGTTAACAATTCATCTGACCTCGAAATGCAATGGCTTAACATTCAGGCTGCACCACACACGATTTTACTGGGCACCTGTTACAGGCCACCACATCAAAATCAAGATTTTATTTTGGCAGCACAATAACGCACTAAGTCCGCTTTTACAAAACACCATATTTCGCATATGTTTTTTGCGATTTTAATTATGAGGATATTGACTGGCATAACCGCCCTGGACCAACAGCTAACATTAGCGCGAGGTTGAAAAATCATATCTGGCTGGAATACTTGAAGCCAAGCGCACTTTCTTACACTGATATCTAACTAATATGCTTATCAGTAACGAGAAAAAATTCTGGCAAAACATTAACCAGCGCTGTACTCCTGAGGTAACCCTCACAGATGAATGTGGTGCAGTTGTCACAGACGCTGATTGCGCTACCATGCTCGACGCGTCTTTTTCATTTCATTTATTTACCCCAAGGGCCCTTTCGGGCATTACACAGGGGGGGAATACAACTGTTCAAGATTGGTTATACATGCACATAAGCAAAAACGCACTTACAAGGTAACCGTAAAATATATGAAAGGAAAAAATGTAGGAAGACATAACTAATCTGGAACCTGTGTATTTATACAATATATATATATATATATATATATGGATTTGAATGATTACACAAGGCTATAACAGAATTAGCTACAAGCACGCGCAATACCGGGCAGGGAGAGCAATACAACTATGAATACAGCCCTGTACATGAAGGGAAAAAACATGATAAGTAGTCTAAAACAATCAATAACAACAAGGCAATCAAAACAGCCTAACATTAGATACCTTCTAAGGCCTTGAGGATAGAAGCATGGTTAAATATGGAGGCGACATGTGCAGGCAAACTGTTCCATTGTGAGATGCCAAGTAAAAGAGGTGAATATTTCAACAAATTTGAGCGCGCGAATATAGGGGTGATTTTAAATGGGGGGTCTAAACGAGAAGATATGTGGGCAGCAGGACGCAGAAACAATTCTCGAAATTGTGATGAACCATGGTAAAGATTGTGCATGAACGATAGGCGGGCATTTCGTCTTCTAATTTGGAAGGGCAATAAGTTAAGGCTTAATAAGTTGCTTAAACCTATTTACGCCGGTTCGAAATGAATAATCGTAGGCAATAAACCTGGCTGCTTTATTCTGAAGTGATTCAATGAGGGTGCCAGATAATGGAAGCGTATTTCACAAGGGATGTACAGGCTAGAAATTTTGTTGGTTGGTTAGCTTGATGCTAGTTACGCTTCAGGAAACCTAAAGTTTTAGCGGCCTTGTTAATAATGTACTCAATGTGAACATTCTAAGTGAGATCAGAAGATAAATGAACTCCTAGATATTTAGTGGACGATACATGTTCAATGGCATCGCCTCTAATGAAGTGCGTATAAAGTGCAACCTGTCTCTTTATTTAGTAAACGCGAGTGCTTTCGTTTTGTCAATATTTATTTGCATTTGCCACCTTGTGCACCAATCAGAAATAGCATTTAAATCATCCTGCAAAAAATTGTGATCAAGAGTATTTTTAATGGGATGGTAATGACGCAGTCGTCAGCGAATAAACGAATACTAGAGGTGATGTGGTAATGCAAGTCATTTATGTACATGAGGAAATGAACCGGTCCTAAGACGGAGCCCTGAGGTACTCCCAATTTCTCCGAGACAGGAGCAGAGGCATTGTTGTTAATGATAACCGACTGAGAACGATTGGTTAAAAAATCTTCGAACCATTTGATGGCCTGAGGTGGCAAATTCAAAATGTGAAGCTTATAGATTAATCGATGGTGAGGAACACGGTCAAAGGGCTTAGCGAAATCAATGAAGATGGCGTCGATAGGATGAGACGAATGAACAGATTGGTGAAGGTCAGTGATGAATTCAAAAAGCTGTAATTCGCACGAACGCCCACGTTGAAACCTGTGTTGGTTAGAAAAGATGAGCTTGGAATTCACCAGATACTGCATGTTTTTCGAAGATATAACGTGTTCCAGGAGTTTACACCAAACGCAAGTGAGCGAGATAGGCCTGTAATCGTGAAGGGAAATTTTTATCTCCAGGTTTAAACATGAGCCGTTTTCCAATCATCAGGAAGTTTTCCAGTTGCAAGAGATTGTTGGAATAGTTTGCACAGCAGTGGTCCCGATATGTGTTTAGTTAGCTTCAGTAGCTTCGTGGAGATGCCGTCCTGTCCAGGGCTACAGTTCGAAGGCAAACAATCAATGGCGCACTCTACACCAGGACAAGAAACAATGATATCTTGCACGGCGTACCCGACAGTTTCAAGAAGACAAATTTCAGAAATCGACTTTCGCCTTTACGAAATTGTCTTTACTAAAAAAAGTAAACATAATTTCCTGCACCACTTTCAAGGATCGATCATGCAATGATGCCACTATCATTCACGTCACCAGGTATCTGGTCCTTAAATGATAACCTGAAGCTTGCATCTGGCGTTGACAATATTAACTCGAAAGTTCTAAGGAATGCCAGCGTTATTTCTGCCGAATTTCTGTGCCTAATTTTGTCACAGCCACTTTCATCAAGTCAACTACCAAACGACTGGAAATGCGGAAAGGTCGTTTGAGTCTACAAACCAGGTAACAAAGATTCACCACTTATCTACCATCCCATTTCTCTCACCAGTGTGCACTCTAAACTCATGAAACACGTCATCTACTCGCACATCATGAGCCTTCTGGATTCGAACTGTTTTTGCATTCTTCACAACACGGTTTGCGCAAAGGTTTCTCTTTTCAAACACAGATGGCCATCCTTGTTCATGATCTGCATACAAACCGGCAGACCTACGCCATTTTCTAAGGTTTTGCCGAAGTGTTCGACAAGGTTGCATACAAACGTTTACTACGAAAACTTTCATATTTGAATATGCCATCCGATACCTTAAAATGGACTTAAGAATTTCTGACTAATCGTTCGCTGCTTGCTGTGGTAACAATTGCAAACCCAATACCCTACCATTGACTTCAAGCGCGCCCCAAGGGTCGGTACTAGGTCCACTCTATACTTAAATTAACCACTTACCCAGCAATGTGTATTCTGATATTCGCATGTTCGCCGATTACTGCGTTACTTACCGCACTGTTAGTAATATCTCTGACTAAACAATGCTTCAAGACGACCTTAACAGCTTTTGGCAATAGTTTTACGATTGGTTAATGCAGCTTAACCCAAATAAATGTAAACGCTTCTGCTTTCAAAGCCGCCGTAATCCGCTTGATTTTCGTTACGTATTAAGTAATGTCCCTTTTCTATCCCTTCTATATTAAGTGTTTAGGGGTCGCACTGTGTAGTGACTTGTCCTGGATCTCACACATTACTAATATCACTGCGTCTGCTAATAAAACGCTTGGATTTTTACGCCGTTATCTCCGTCATGCACCTGACAAGTAAAACTATTAGCTTATAAATCCCTTGTAAGATCAAAGTTAGAATATGCATCGGCCACTTGGAACCCGCATCACAAGTAAGTCATAAATGCACTTAAATCACTTCGAAACAGAGCGGCCAGATTTATCCACTCTTCATATTCATACGACGTCAGCGTGGCATCACTGAAAGCAGAATTTGGTTTGTAACACCTTTCGCTCTGTTGCTATATTGACAGCCTTTGCTTCATTTCACAGGTTTTTCCATAGTTCACTTGGCTTCGCGCCCCACATTGCCCCCCTCGAGCCCGTATATCTCATCGCATTCGTCATCCACTTCAAGTTTCCCGTACACGTGCCCGCACTGCCACCTTTGCCGCTTCATTTTTTCCCGTACTGCTGCCGATAGGAATGACCTATCCAACGACACCGCAGCCATCACGTCCTCATCCGCGTTGGCCCAAAATTCTGCAAATCATCTTTCGTTGCATTAACACTTGGGCATCCCAAGGTTTGTTCCCACCCCTTATGTAACACCTGTCACCAGGAAATGAAATTTCTTTTTTTCTTTTCTAGGCGGACTTCATCGCACCTTGCGAACCATAAAAGCATGAAAATGGCCACTGAATGTGGACAGCGGCGAAAAAAAATCAAGAAAGGCAATGAGCACTGCATCGTAAAAATTCAACATGTTCTATTTTACTCGTCGAACAGCCACATTCGCTGTTCACGAGTGAATGCGCGGAGGATGCAGGGTCGTGATACGGGGCAATTTTATCAGTTTTCGAGCGGCCAACTGCACAACAGTATGTTACTTTTCGTCACTCAAGGCGTACGTGAAGGCATATTCGCAACTAATCAACGCTCCACACGACGTAAGCTGTCAAAACCCGAGCGCATTGTCCCGCTTATGCCTCGCCGGCTTGCCGACAGGCAGCGTAACAATCGGCATGCGTGGGGCGCATACACGCAAGACTGAGCCACCGAATGCGAACAGCTCCCCTCTGTTTTAATATGTGACAATAAATTCAAACCTTGCACACTTTATTCTATAATGTCCCGCTATACCACCACACAAACCAAAAATATCTTGGTTGAATTAACTCGGAATCAAAAATTCCAAAAATTAAGGTAACAGTTAACACCTAATTAATTGAAGAGGCCTCCAAAAATGCTGACATTTCCAGCACACATCAGTTGTTTGGTATCAAACATTAACTACTTCCGCTTACGTAGAATACTCGTCTGCGGCCATCGAACGCGCAACGTAAGGGGCGCAGTTTTAGCGATTCATCAATCTCCTTCATACAAGCAGATCTTAGAAGCACGCTGTAAGAAACACCTCGACCTCATTTATTTATATTTGTAATTCTGATCCTCCACTAACAAGGATGAGTTGACGCAAATGGGCTGGTCCGAAGTTGACGGGAACATTGCGTCTTTTTGCTCTTCTCGGTAAAGATTCTGGTTCGATACCTGCCAGCCAGCGTCGCTTTCGGTGAAGCGTTCCGAAGAATTTTCCGCCGCATGGCGGGAGCTTCAGTGACAGTTTGCGGCGGTAACGGCGGATATAGGAACGATGATCTCGCGCTACGTCGTTCTGACCACGGCGTGGTTAGCGGCAGAAACAGCTGTAAAATTCCCCCACTCATGAGACTCACCTGCCCTGCACATCAGACTCACCTGACCTGGCAAAAACTGGTCGCCTCCGAACGCGGACACGCACGGCTTGATGCCGCCTGTTCCAAAAGCGATGACCGCTAGTCCAATCATGGGAATCCAGCTGAAAAACAGCCCCAGTCCGCTCACAAAAACATGAAGCCACAAAGCACAGCACACTAGTCCTGAGACCATTTCGGACTGCTCAGACGCATTAAGCATGAAATGCTTTTGGCTCCCGTTGTCGGCAGTGTGGTGACGTCACGCCGAGACCGAGAGCCAACATCCGGGCACTGAATTTTACTCATCCGGGCACCGTACGAGATTTAAAGAGTTTCAACGAGACTCTCTAAGCCCTCCTACGGGACCGGCATACAAGCGCCGGTTGCTCTCCAAACGAGTCACAAAAAATAACTGCTGCCAGTGTCTTCTCAATGTTCATCAAGATATCACTCGAGCTGTGCATTTGATAATGCATGGAATTATAATTTCCGATTTCTAATAACGCGTGCGAAAAGCACATAAATGCCACGATAGACTTCGTTGTCATACGTGATCTCTTAGGGGCTTCGCGCATCGAAGCAAAGGCGCGCAGGCGCACAGGGGCCCGGGGGAGGAGCTTCGTGTCGTCTGCTACCGCGCTGGCGCGCACCTCGAAGCGTGCGCGCAGCGCTGTAGCAGACGACACGAAGCTCCTGCCCAGGGCCCCTGTGCGCCTGCGCGGCTTTGCTTCGATGCGCGAACGCGCCGGATCCGCTGGCCCTCCGCGGAGCGCGGCCACGCGGAGCTGTGTTCGCACTTAGAGTGGACCACCCTGTACATTCTTGTCAGGCCTGCGTCTCGTCGTGCCCGCGTACGCTTCTGCATCGTCCTGGATTTCAATGCCGCCACCGTCACAGCTGCTTAAGCCGAGCAATGGAGCCTGTGTTAGGCCCGTAAACATTTCATGCTTACTCTACTCTCGGTTACGGGAGAGGCGCAATTTTTGTTCAAGATGAGCATTCTTTATACAGTGTTCCAATGATCACCTGAAAGCCATTTTTATAAGCTGAAAAATGAGAATAAAAATGCAGCTATCGCCGCCCAACCAGCATACATTCCGAAGACCCCTGAAATTTCACACTTGGCCACCTTCCAAAAGTTCGCCACTTGGTCCGCCCCCAAAGTTTGGTAGTTGGCAAAGCCGAAGAAATTTCCCACTTCAACCACCCAAAAGATTGGGTATGTAACCCACCCCCAAAAATTTCAGCTATCGTATTTCTTTCGTTAAGCAATGGTTAAAAAGGCCCCACTTTTTTTGTGGTACCCTTTTCCGTCCTTTACAACTGGCCGGAAAGAAGCAGTTTTGCGGATTTGCTGGCGCTTATTGACGACATGATTGAAGCGTGGTCATCTTTGGGCGCTGAAAAACAGGACATCGCTCTGGCGTACAATCTTCTTGCACGCATTGCCAATGCCACTGTAAGGGCTATGTCAGCAGGCTCTTTAACATACATGAGCACAGCTATACAAACTCAAGCTTAAGAAATACCGGACTAGTTCGCACCAGCAGGGCTCTGACTCCAATGTCATGACGTACTGTAAAAACAAATAAACACTACGATGGAAGCTGGTCCATGCAATACTCAAACACTTTGATAAAGTCCGCTTTCTAGTTTTATATTTCTACGACCTTCTCTTCACCACTTCTTCCAGAACGCAGAGTATCATATTACAGCTGTCTCAACACCGCCGAAATTCACTTCGTTTCATTCAACAGTTAGCTAATTATAAAAAAGAAAACTATTTTATTTTCTGTACTATAGTAGACGCATAATATATGTTTAAATCTGTTATTTCGAGTCGTGCACTCACAAAGAAACAGACAGTCGAACTTAGGCACTCACAATTTCGCTCTCTTCTGCCACTTTATGACTCGTTTCTGTATGAAAGGATTCGTAAAAAAAATGGCTGAGGCTTACCTAAGGTTAAGCCTAGTCAGATGCGAAGCATATTGATAGCTAGGCTTGGTAATACATGGCTTTCCTTGGTTGAATACTTGGTCATTTTAATACAACCACTAGAAGTGTAGCAAGGATTGCCGTGGCAGCTATATACGGGATCATCGGTGAATTCAATGCAAAGTGTACAACCGCTGCCCCAGCACCGGCTACAACAGCATTCTTGGCACCCATGGAAAGAACGTTGTCGCCGAGCCGCATATTGAGCACGCCGCTTAGTCAGACGTTCATCTCGCTCTTCATCGGTCTCTGTGGCACGCTGAAGCTTTCGCTTCTGGTTCAAATCAGCCCTGCTTCTAGGCGGCATCCCAACACCTGGCCGCCTCGTAAGTGCGCGGAGAGCGAGGCAAGCTCAGCTTTATATCGCTGCTGTAGCGTCACGTGGTTAGCTGCAGCGCCTCTGATGTGGAGCCTCCACCGCCGCGGCCGACCGCGCGAGCCGGCAGCCCATCTCTCCTCTGCTGTGACGTCATGTTGTCACGTGGTCAGCCGACGCGCCTCTGATGTGGAGCCTCCACCGCCGCGCCCGACCGCGCGAGCCGGCAGCACATCTCTCCTCTACTGTGACGTCATGTTGTCACGTGGTGTCACGTGGTCACGCTAAAGGTCAATGGTAGCTCCACCGCCGCGCTCGACGGGCTGTAGTGTAGCTCTAGTAATAGGCTTCGCATAAAATCAGTTCTTCCTACCCCGCCACAATGGGCGTCTGACTCCCATCTGGCCCAAACGGAGTCACGGCCAAACACGGAATGGAGGTCTTGAAACTTGGAACCGATCCTAAAAAAATACTTCGAAAGCAGCGCTTTTCGAAGGCTGACTCAAAGGAAAGGGTTTACTTCAGATAACAGCCAAATTGAGTTATGGCACACTTGTAATGACAGAAGGCATTTATGTGTACGTGCAATTTTTTTCCCAAAAATTCGCTCATCAAACTGCCAAGTGCGTTACCATTAGAAACCAAATTAGGGAGGGCGGGTAAGCGTTCAGAGGATCAGCGCCCGAACTTTATCCATTGTGGATGTTTCAACATAGAGGTCCAGTCTGAAAAACCACGTTATGAAGCTTCTCTGCACCTGATCGCGCATTCTCTTCTTTCGAACCATGCGACGCACAGGTCTGCCGGCCTGATGAAATGAAAGTCCCACGTAGCCCCCTAGTGAGAGGGCGGGTAACCGTTGAGGGGATCATCACATGAACCTTATCTATCGTCGATGTTTCAACACAGAGGTGCAGTCCGAAACACCACTTTATAAAGCTTCTCTGCACCTGATTGCGCATTCTCTTCTTTCGAACCATGCGACTCACAGGTCTGCCAGCCTAATGAAATTAAAAAACCACGAACACCCCAGTGGGAGGGCGGATAAGCGTTGAGGGGATGAGTGCCTGAACCTTATCCATCGTGGATGTTTGAACACAGAGGTGCAGTCCGAAACATCACTTTATAAAGCTTCTCTGCACCTGATTGCGCATTCTCTTCTTTCGAACCATGCGACGCACAGGTCTGCCGGCCTAATGAAATTAAAGTGCCACGAAGCCCCATAATAGGAGGGCGGGTAAGCGTTGAGATAATCAGCGCCTGAACCTTTTCCATCGCGGATGTTTGAACACAGAGGTTCAGTCCGAAACAGCTCTTTATAAAGCTTCTCTGCACCTGATTGTGCATTCCCTTTTTTCGAACCATGCGAAGCACAGGTCTGCCGGCCTAATGAAATTAAAGTGCCACGAAGCCCCCTAATATGAGGGCGGGTAGCGTTGAGGGGATCAGCGCCTGAACCTTATCCATCGCGGATGTTTGAACACAGAGGTGCAGTCCGAAACAGCACTTTATAAAACTTCTCTGCACCTGATTGCGCATTCCCTTCTTTCGAACCATGCGACGCGCAAGTCTGCCGGCCTAATGAAATTAAAGTGCCACGAAGCCCCCTAATATTAGGGCGTGTAGCGTTGAGGGGATCAGCGCCTGAACCTTATCCATCGCGGATGTTTGAACACAGAGGTGCAGTCCGAAACAGCACTTTATAAAGCTTCTCTGCACCTGATTGCGCATTCTCTTCTTTCGAACCATGCGACGCACAGGTCTGCCGGCAAAATGAAATTGAAGTGCCACGAAGCCCCCTAGTGGGAGGGAGGGTAAGCGTTCAGGGGATGAATGCCTGAACCTTATCCATCGTGGATGTTTGAACACAGAGGTGCAGTCCGAAACATCACTTTATAAAGCTTCTCTGCACCTGATTGCGCCTTCTCTTCTTTCGAACCATGCGACGCACAGGTCTGCCGGCCTGACGAAATTAAAGTCCCACGAAGCCCCCTAGTGGGAGGGCGGATAAACGTTCAGGGGATGAATGCCTGAACCTTATCCATCGCGGATATTTCAACACAGAGGTGCAGTCCGAAACACCCCTTTATAAAGCTTGTCTGCACCTGATTGCGCATTCTCTTCTTTCGAACCATGCGACGCACAGGTCTGCCGGCAAAATGAAATTGAAGTGCCACGAAGCCCCCTAGTGGGAGGGAGGGTAAGCGTTCAGGAGATGAGTGCCTGAACCTTATCCATCGTGGATGTTTGAACACACAGGTGCATCCGAAACATTACTTTATAAAGCTTCTCTACACCTGATTGCGCATTCTCTTCTTTCGAACCATGCGACGCACAGGTCTGCCGGCCTGATGAAATTTAAGTGCCACAAAGCCCCCTAGTGGGAGGGCGGATAAACGTTCAGGGGATGAATGCCTGAACCTTATCCATCGTGGATATTTCAACACAGAGGTGCAGTCCGAAACAGCACTTTATAAAGCTTCTCTGCACCTGATTGCGCATTCTCTTCTTTCGAACCATGCGACGCACAAGTCTGCCGGCCTAATGAAATTAAAGTGCCACGAAGCCCCTTAATATGAGGGCGGGTAGCGTTGAGGGGATCAGCGCCTGAACCTTATCCATCGCGGATGTTTGAACACAGAGGTGCAGTCCGAAACAGCACTTCATAAAGCTTCTCTGCACCTGATTGCGCATTCTCTTCTTTCGAACCATGCGACGCACAAGTCTGCCGGCCTAATGAATTTAAAGCGCCACAAAGCCCCCTAATATGAGGGCGGGTAGCGTTGAGGGGATCAGCGCCTGAACCTTATCCATCGCGGATGTTTGAACACAGAGGTGCAGTCCGAAACAGCACTTTATAAAGCTTCTCTGCACCTGATTGCGCATTCTCTTCTTTCGAACCATGCGACGCACAAGTCTGCCGGCCTAATGAAATTAAAGTGCCACGAAGCCCCTTAATATGAGGGCGGGTAGCGTTGAGGGGATCAGCGCCTCAACCTTATCCATCGCGGTTGTTTGAACACAGAGGTGCAGTCCGAAACAGCACTTTATAAAGCTTCTCTGCACCTGATTGCGCATTCTCTTCTTTCCAACCATGCGACGCACAAGTCTGCCGGCCTAATGAAATTAAAGTGCCACGAAGCCCCCTAATATGAGGGCGGGTAGGGGTGAGGGGATCAGCGCCTGAACCTTATCCATCGCGGATGTTTGAACACAGAGGTGCAGTCCGAAACAGCACTTTATAAAGCTTCTCTGCACCTGATTGCGCATTCTCTTCTTTCGAACCATGCGACGCACAAGTCTGCCGGCCTAATGAAATTAAAGCGCCACAAAGCCCCCTAATATGAGGGCGGGTAGCGTTGAGGGGATCAGCGCCTGAACCTTATCCATCGCGGTTGTTTGAACACAGAGGTGCAGTCCGAAACAGCACTTTATAAAGCTTCTCTGCACCTGATTGCGCATTCCCTTCTTTCGAACCATGCGCAACACAAGTCTGCCGGCCTAATGAAATTAAAGTGCTACGAAGCCCCCTAATATGAGGGCGGGTAGGGTTGAGGGGATCAGCGCCTGAACCTTATCCATCGCGGATGTTTGAACACAGAGGTGCAGTCCGAAACAGCACTTTATAAAGCTTCTCTGCACCTGATTGCGCATTCTCTTCTTTCGAACCATGCGACGCACAAGTCTGCCCGCCTAATGAAATTAAAGTGCCACGAAGCCCCCTAATATGAGGGCGGGTAGCGTTCAGGGGATCAGCGCCTGAACCTTTTCCATCGCAGATGTTTGAACACAGAGGTGCAGTCCGAAACACCACTTTATAATGCTTCTCTGCACCTGATTGCGCATTCTCTTCTTTCGAACCATGCGACGCACAAGTCTGCCGGCCTAATGAAATTAAAGCGCCATGAAGCCCCCTAGTGGAAGTGCGGGTAAGCGTTGAGGGGATCAGCGCCTGAACCTTGTCCATTGTAGATGTTTGAACAGAGAGGTGCAGTCCGAAACATCCCTTTATAAAGTTTCTCTGCACCTGATTGCGCATTCTCTTCTTTCGAACCATGCGACGCACAGGTCTGCCGGCCTAATGAAATTAAAGCGCCACGAAGCCCCCTAGTGGAAGGGCGGGTAAGCGTTGAGGGGATCAGCGCCTGAACCTTGTCCATTGTAGAGTTTTGAACAGAGAGGTGCAGTCCGAAACAACCCTTTATAAAGCTTCTCTGCACCTGATTGCGCATCCTGTTCTTCCGAACCATGCGACGCACAAGTCTGCGGCCTAATGAAATTAAAGCGCCACGAAGCCCCCTAGTGGAAGGGCAGGTAAGCGTTGTGGGGATGAGCGCCTGAACCTTGTCCACTGTAGATGTTTGAACACAGAGGTGCAGTCCAAAACACCACTTTATAAAGCTTCTCTGCACCTGATTGCGCATCCTGTTCTTCCGAACCATGCGACGCACAAGTCTGCGGCCTAATGAAATTAAAGCGCCACGAAGCCCCCTAGTGGAAGGGCAGGTAAGCGTTGTGGGGATCAGCGCCTGAACCTTGTCCATTGTAGATGTTAGAACCCAGAGGTGCAGTCCGAAACAACACTTTATAAAGCTTCTCTGCACCTGATTGCGCATTCTCTTCTTTCGAACCATGCGACGCCCAGGTCTGCCGGCCTAATGAAATTAAAGCGCCACGAAGCCCCCTAGTGGAAGGGCGGGTAAGCGTTGAGGGGATCAGCGCCTGAACCTTGTCCATTGTAGAGTTTTGAACTGAGAGGTGCAGTCCGAAACAACCCTTTATAAAGTTTCTCTGCACCTGATTGCGCATTCTCTTCTTTCGAACCATGCGACGCACAAGTCTGCCGGCCTAATGAAATTAAAGTGCCACGAAGCCCTCTAGTGGGAGGCCGGGTAAGCTTTGAAGGGATCTGCGCCTGAACCTTATTCATCGTGGAAGTTTGAACACAGAGGTGCAGTCCAAAACACCACTTTATAAAGCTTTTCTGCACCTGATTGCGCATTCTCTTCTTCCCAGCCATGCGACGCACAAGTCTGCGGCCTAATGAAATTAAAGTGCCACCAAGGCCCAATATGGGAGGCCGGGTAAGCGTTGAAGGGATCAGCGCCTGAACCTTATCCACCGTGGAAGCGCCACGAAGCCCCCTAGTGGAAGGGCGGGTAAGCGTTGAGGGGATCAGCGCCTGAACCTTGTCCATTGTAGATGTTTGAAACAAAAGGTGCAGTCCGAAACACCCCTTAATAAAGCTTCTCTGCACCTGACTGCGCATTCTCTTCTTCCGAACCATGCGACGCATAGGTCTGCCGGCCTGATGAAATTCAAGTGCCACGAAGCCCCCTAGTGGGAGGGCGTGTAAGCGTTCAGGGGATGGGTGCCTGAACCTTATCCATCGCGGATGTTTGAACACAGAGGTGCAGTCCGAAAAAGCACTTTATAAAGCTTCTCTGCACCTGATTGCGCATTCTCTTCTTTCGAACCATGCGACGCACAGGTCTGCCGGCCTAATGAAATTAAAGTGCCACGAAGCCCCCTAGTGGAAGGGCACGTAAGCGCTGAGGGGATCAGCGCCTGAACCTTGTCCATTGTACATGTTAGAACACAGAGGTGCAGTCCGAAACACCACTTTATAAAACTTCTCAGCACCTGATTGCGCATTCTCTTCTTTCGAACCATGCGACGCACAGGTCTGCCGGCCTAATGATATTAAAGCGCCACGAAGCCCCCTAGTGGAAGGGCGGGTAAGCGTTGAGGGGATCAGCGCCTGAACCTTATCCATCGCGGATGTTTGAACACAGAGGTGCAGTCCGAAACAGCACTTTATAAAGCTTCTCTGCACCTGATTGCGCATTCTCTTCTTTCGAACCATGCGACGCACAAGTCTGCCGGCCTAATGAATTTAAAGCACCACAAAGCCCCCTAATATGAGGGCGGGTAGCGTTGAGGGGATCAGCGCCTCAACCTTATCCATCGCGGTTGTTTGAACACAGAGGTGCAGTCCGAAACAGCACTTTATAAAGCTTCTCTGCACCTGATTGCGCATTCTCTTCTTTCGAACCATGCGACGCACAAGTCTGCCGGTCTAATGAAATTAAATTGCCACGAAGCCCCCTAATATGAGGGCGGGTAGGGTTGAGGGGATCAGCGACTGAACCTTATCCATCGCGGATGTTTGAACACAGAGGTGCAGTCCGAAACAGCACTTTATAAAGCTTCTCTGCACCTGATTGCGCATTCTCTTCTTTCGAACCATGCGACGCACAAGTCTGCCGGCCTAATGAAATTAAAGTGCCACGAAGCCCCTTAATATGAGGGCGGGTAGCGTTGAGGGGATCAGCGCCTCAACCTTATCCATCGCGGTTGTTTGAACACAGAGGTGCAGTCCGAAACAGCACTTTATAAAGCTTCTCTGCACCTGATTGCGCATTCTCTTCTTTCGAACGATGCGACGCACAAGTCTGCCGGCCTAATGAAATTAAAGTGCCACGAAGCCCCCTAATATGAGGGCGGGTAGGGTTGAGGGGATCAGCGCCTGAACCTTATCCATCGCGGATGTTTGAACACAGAGGTGCAGTCCGAAACAGCACTTTATAAAGCTTCTCTGCACCTGATTGCGCATTCTCTTCTTTCGAACCATGCGACGCACAAGTCTGCCGGCCTAATGAAATTAAAGCGCCACAAAGCCCCCTAATATGAGGGCGGGTAGCGTTGAGGGGATCAGCGCCTGAACCTTATCCATCGCGGTTGTTTGAACACAGAGGTGCAGTCCGAAACAGCACTTTATAAAGCTTCTCTGCACCTGATTGCGCATTCCCTTCTTTCGAACCATGCGACGCACAAGTCTGCCGGCCTAATGAAATTAAAGTGCCACGAAGCCCCCTAATATGAGGGCGGGTAGGGTTGAGGGGATCAGCGCCTGAACCTTATCCATCGCGGATGTTTGAACACAGAGGTGCAGTCCGAAACAGCACTTTATAAAGCTTCTCTGCACCTGATTGCGCATTCTCTTCTTTCGAACCATGCGACGCACAAGTCTGCCGGCCTAATGAAATTAAAGTGCCACGAAGCCCCCTAATATGAGGGCGGGTAGCGTTGAGGGGATCAGCGCCTGAACCTTATCCATCGCGGATGTTTGAACACAGAGGTGCAGTCCGAAACAGCACTTCATAAAGCTTCTCTGCACCTGATTGCGCATTCTCTTCTTTCGAACCATGCGACGCACAAGTCTGCCGGCCTAATGAAATTAAAGCGCCATGAAGCCCCCTAGTGGAAGTGCGGGTAAGCGTTGAGGGGATCAGCGCCTGAACCTTGTCCATTGTAGATGTTTGAACAGAGAGGTGCAGTCCGAAACATCCCTTTATAAAGTTTCTCTGCACCTGATTGCGCATTCTCTTCTTTCGAACCATGCGACGCACAGGTCTGCCGGCCTAATGAAATTAAAGCGCCACGAAGCCCCCTAGTGGAAGGGCGGGTAAGCGTTGAGGGGATCAGCGCCTGAACCTTGTCCATTGTAGAGTTTTGAACAGAGAGGTGCAGTCCGAAACAACCCTTTATAAAGCTTCTCTGCACCTGATTGCGCATCCTGTTCTTCCGAACCATGCGACGCACAAGTCTGCGGCCTAATGAAATTAAAGCGCCACGAAGCCCCCTAGTGGAAGGGCAGGTAAGCGTTGTGGGGATGAGCGCCTGAACCTTGTCCACTGTAGATGTTTGAACACAGAGGTGCAGTCCAAAACACCACTTTATAAAGCTTCTCTGCACCTGATTGCGCATCCTGTTCTTCCGAACCATGCGACGCACAAGTCTGCGGCCTAATGAAATTAAAGCGCCACGAAGCCCCCTAGTGGAAGGGCAGGTAAGCGTTGTGGGGATCAGCGCCTGAACCTTGTCCATTGTAGATGTTAGAACCCAGAGGTGCAGTCCGAAACAACACTTTATAAAGCTTCTCTGCACCTGATTGCGCATTCTCTTCTTTCGAACCATGCGACGCACAGGTCTGCCGGCCTAATGAAATTAAAGCGCCACGAAGCCCCCTAGTGGAAGGGCGGGTAAGCGTTGAGGGGATCAGCGCCTGAACCTTGTCCATTGTAGAGTTTTGAACTGAGAGGTGCAGTCCGAAACAACCCTTTATAAAGTTTCTCTGCACCTGATTGCGCATTCTCTTCTTTCGAACCATGCGACGCACAAGTCTGCCGGCCTAATGAAATTAAAGTGCCACGAAGCCCTCTAGTGGGAGGCCGGGTAAGCTTTGAAGGGATCTGCGCCTGAACCTTATTCATCGTGGAAGTTTGAACACAGAGGTGCAGTCCAAAACACCACTTTATAAAGCTTTTCTGCACCTGATTGCGCATTCTCTTCTTCCCAGCCATGCGACGCACAAGTCTGCGGCCTAATGAAATTAAAGTGCCACCAAGGCCCAATATGGGAGGCCGGGTAAGCGTTGAAGGGATCAGCGCCTGAACCTTATCCACCGTGGAAGCGCCACGAAGCCCCCTAGTGGAAGGGCGGGTAAGCGTTGAGGGGATCAGCGCCTGAACCTTGTCCATTGTAGATGTTTGAAACAAAAGGTGCAGTCCGAAACACCCCTTAATAAAGCTTCTCTGCACCTGACTGCGCATTCTCTTCTTCCGAACCATGCGACGCATAGGTCTGCCGGCCTGATGAAATTCAAGTGCCACGAAGCCCCCTAGTGGGAGGGCGTGTAAGCGTTCAGGGGATGGGTGCCTGAACCTTATCCATCGCGGATGTTTGAACACAGAGGTGCAGTCCGAAAAAGCACTTTATAAAGCTTCTCTGCACCTGATTGCGCATTCTCTTCTTTCGAACCATGCGACGCACAGGTCTGCCGGCCTAATGAAATTAAAGTGCCACGAAGCCCCCTAGTGGAAGGGCACGTAAGCGCTGAGGGGATCAGCGCCTGAACCTTGTCCATTGTACATGTTAGAACACAGAGGTGCAGTCCGAAACACCACTTTATAAAACTTCTCAGCACCTGATTGCGCATTCTCTTCTTTCGAACCATGCGACGCACAGGTCTGCCGGCCTAATGATATTAAAGCGCCACGAAGCCCCCTAGTGGAAGGGCGGGTAAGCGTTGAGGGGATCAGCGCCTGAACCTTATCCATCGCGGATGTTTGAACACAGAGGTGCAGTCCGAAACAGCACTTTATAAAGCTTCTCTGCACCTGATTGCGCATTCTCTTCTTTCGAACCATGCGACGCACAAGTCTGCCGGCCTAATGAATTTAAAGCACCACAAAGCCCCCTAATATGAGGGCGGGTAGCGTTGAGGGGATCAGCGCCTCAACCTTATCCATCGCGGTTGTTTGAACACAGAGGTGCAGTCCGAAACAGCACTTTATAAAGCTTCTCTGCACCTGATTGCGCATTCTCTTCTTTCGAACCATGCGACGCACAAGTCTGCCGGTCTAATGAAATTAAATTGCCACGAAGCCCCCTAATATGAGGGCGGGTAGGGTTGAGGGGATCAGCGCCTGAACCTTATCCATCGCGGATGTTTGAACACAGAGGTGCAGTCCGAAACAGCACTTTATAAAGCTTCTCTGCACCTGATTGCGCATTCTCTTCTTTCGAACCATGCGACGCACAAGTCTGCCGGCCTAATGAAATTAAAGTGCCACGAAGCCCCTTAATATGAGGGCGGGTAGCGTTGAGGGGATCAGCGCCTCAACCTTATCCATCGCGGTTGTTTGAACACAGAGGTGCAGTCCGAAACAGCACTTTATAAAGCTTCTCTGCACCTGATTGCGCATTCTCTTCTTTCGAACGATGCGACGCACAAGTCTGCCGGCCTAATGAAATTAAAGTGCCACGAAGCCCCCTAATATGAGGGCGGGTAGGGTTGAGGGGATCAGCGCCTGAACCTTATCCATCGCGGATGTTTGAACACAGAGGTGCAGTCCGAAACAGCACTTTATAAAGCTTCTCTGCACCTGATTGCGCATTCTCTTCTTTCGAACCATGCGACGCACAAGTCTGCCGGCCTAATGAAATTAAAGCGCCACAAAGCCCCCTAATATGAGGGCGGGTAGCGTTGAGGGGATCAGCGCCTGAACCTTATCCATCGCGGTTGTTTGAACACAGAGGTGCAGTCCGAAACAGCACTTTATAAAGCTTCTCTGCACCTGATTGCGCATTCCCTTCTTTCGAACCATGCGACGCACAAGTCTGCCGGCCTAATCAAATTAAAGTGCCACGAAGCCCCCTAATATGAGGGCGGGTAGGGTTGAGGGGATCAGCGCCTGAACCTTATCCATCGCGGATGTTTGAACACAGAGGTGCAGTCCGAAACAGCACTTTATAAAGCTTCTCTGCACCTGATTGCGCATTCTCTTCTTTCGAACCATGCGACGCACAAGTCTGCCCGCCTAATGAAATTAAAGTGCCACGAAGCCCCCTAATATGAGGGCGGGTAGCGTTCAGGGGATCAGCGCCTGAACCTTTTCCATCGCAGATGTTTGAACACTGAGGTGCAGTCCGAAACACCACTTTATAATGCCTCTCTGCACCTGATTGCGCATTCTCTTCTTTCGAACCATGCGACGCACAAGTCTGCCGGCCTAATGAAATTAAAGCGCCATGAAGCCCCCTAGTGGAAGTGCGGGTAAGCGTTGAGGGGATCAGCGCCTGAACCTTGTCCATTGTAGATGTTTGAACAGAGAGGTGCAGTCCGAAACATCCCTTTATAAAGTTTCTCTGCACCTGATTGCGCATTCTCTTCTTTCGAACCATGCGACGCACAGGTCTGCCGGCCTAATGAAATTAAAGCGCCACGAAGTCCCCTAGTGGAAGGGCGGGTAAGCGTTGAGGGGATCAGCGCCTGAACCTTGTCCATTGTAGAGTTTTGAACAGAGAGGTGCAGTCCGAAACAACCCTTTATAAAGCTTCTCTGCACCTGATTGCGCATCCTGTTCTTCCGAACCATGCGACGCACAAGTCTGCGGCCTAATGAAATTAAAGCGCCACGAAGCCCCCTAGTGGAAGGGCAGGTAAGCGTTGTGGGGATCAGCGCCTGAACCTTGTCCATTGTAGATGTTAGAACCCAGAGGTGCAGTCCGAAACAACACTTTATAAAGCTTCTCTGCACATGATTGCGCATTCTCTTCTTTCGAACCATGCGACGCACAGGTCTGCCGGCCTAATGAAATTAAAGCGCCACGAAGCCCCCTAGTGGAAGGGCGGGTAAGCGTTGAGGGGATCAGCGCCTGAACCTTGTCCATTGTAGAGTTTTGAACAGAGAGGTGCAGTCCGAAACAACCCTTTATAAAGTTTCTCTGCACCTGATTGCGCATTCTCTTCTTTCGAACCATGCGACGCACAAGTCTGCCGGCCTAATGAAATTAATGTGCCACGAAGCCCCCTAGTGGGAGGCCGGGTAAGCTTTGAAGGGATCTGCGCCTGAACCTTATCCATCGTGGAAGTTTGAACACAGAGGTGCAGTCCAAAACACAACTTTATAAAGCTTTTCTGCACCTGATTGCGCATTCTCTTCTTCCCAGCCATGCGACGCACAAGTCTGCGGCCTAATGAAATTAAAGTGCCACCAAGGCCCAATATGGGAGGCCGGGTAAGCGTTGAAGGGATCAGCGCCTGAACCTTATCCACCGTGGAAGCGCCACGAAGCCCCTAGTGGAAGGGCGGGTAAGCGTTGAGGGGATCAGCGCCTGAACCTTGTCCATTGTAGATGTTTGAAACGAAAGGTGCAGTCCGAAACACCCCTTTATAAAGCTTCTCTGCACCTGACTGCGCATTCTCTTCTTCCGAACCATGCGACGCACAGGTCTGCGGCCTAATGAAATTAAAGTGCCACGAAGCCCCCTAGTGGGAGGCCGGGTAAGCGTTGACGGGATCAGCGCCTGAACCTTATCCATTGTGGATGTTTGAACACAGAGGTGCAGTCCGAAACACACTTTATAAAGCTTCTCTGCACCTGATCGCGCATTCTCTTCTTTCGAACCATGCGACGCACAGGTGTGCCGGCCTAATGAAATTGAAGTGCCACGAAGCCCCCTAGTGGGAGGGCGGGTAAGCGTTCAGGGGATGAGTGCCTGAACCTTATCCATCGTGGATGTTTGAACACAGAGGTGCAGTCCGAAACATCACTTTATAAAGCTTCTCTGCACCTGATTGCGCATTCTCTTCTTTCGAACCATGCGACGCACAGGTCTGCCGGCGTGATGAAATTGAAGTGCCACGAAGCCCCCTAGTGGGAGGCCGGGTAAGCGTTCAGGGGATGAGTGCCTGAACCTTATCCATCGTGGATGTTTGAACACAGAGGTGCAGTCCGAAACATCACTTTATAAAGCTTCTCTGCACCTGATTGCGCATTCTCTTCTTTCGAACCATGCGACGCACAGGTCTGCCGGCGTGATGAAATTGAAGTGCCACGAAGCCCCCTAGTGGGAGGGCGGGTAAGCGTTCAGGGGATGAGTGCCTGAACCTTATCCATCGTGGATGTTTGAACACAGAGGTGCAGTCCGAAACATCACTTTATAAAGCTTCTCTGCACCTGATTGCGCATTCTCTTCTTTCGAACCATGCGACGCACAGGTCTGCCGGCGTGATGAAATTGAAGTGCCACGAAGCCCCCTAGTGGGAGGGCGGGTAAGCGTTCAGGGGATGAGTGCCTGAACCTTATCCATCGTGGATGTTTGAACACAGAGGTGCAGTCCGAAACATCACTTTATAAAGCTTCTCTGCACCTGATTGCGCATTCTCTTCTTTCGAAACATGCGACGCACAGGTCTGCCGGCCTAATGATATTAAAGCGCCACGAAGCCCCCTAGTAAAAGGGCGGGTAAGCGTTGAGGGGATCAGCGCCTGAACCTTATCCATCGCGGATGTTTGAACACAGAGGTGCAGTCCGAAACAGCACTTTATAAAGCTTCTCTGCACCTGATTGCGCACTCTCTTCTTTCGAACCATGCGACGCACAAGTCTGCCGGCCTAATGAAATTAAAGCGCCACAAAGCCCCCTAATATGAGGGCGGGTAGCGTTGAGGGGATCAGCGCCTCAACCTTATCCATCGCGGTTGTTTGAACACAGAGGTGCAGTCCGAAACAGCACTTTATAAAGCTTCTCTGCACCTGATTGCGCATTCCCTTCTTTCGAACCATGCGACGCACAAGTCTGCCGGCCTAATGAATTTAAAGTGCCACGAAGCCCCCTAATATGAGGGCGGGTAGGGTTGAGGGGATCAGCGCCTGAACCTTATCCATCGCGGATGTTTGAACACAGAGGTGCAGTCCGAAACAGCACTTTATAAAGCTTCTCTGCACCTGATTGCGCATTCTCTTCTTTCGAACCATGCGACGCACAAGTCTGCCGGCCTAATGAAATTAATGTGCCACGAAGCCCCCTAGTGGGAGGCCGGGTAAGCTTTGAAGGGATCTGCGCCTGAACCTTATCCATCGTGGAAGTTTGAACACAGAGGTGCAGTCCGAAACACCACTTTATAAAGCTTTTCTGCACCTGATTGCGCATTCTCTTCTTCCCAGCCATGCGACGCACAAGTCTGCGGCCTAATGAAATTAAAGTGCCACCAAGGCCCAATATGGGAGGCCGGGTAAGCGTTGAAGGGATCAGCGCCTGAACCTTATCCACCGTGGAAGCGCCACGAAGCCCCCTAGTGGAAGGGCGGGTAAGCGTTGAGGGGATCAGCGCCTGAACCTTGTCCATTGTAGATGTTTGAAACAAAAGGTGCAGTCCGAAACACCCCTTAATAAAGCTTCTCTGCACCTGACTGCGCATTCTCTTCTTCCGAACCATGCGACGCACAGGTCTGCCGGCCTGATGAAATTCAAGTGCCACGAAGCCCCCTAGTGGGAGGGCGTGTAAGCGTTCAGGGGATGGGTGCCTGAACCTTATCCATCGCGGATGTTTGAACACAGAGGTGCAGTCCGAAAAAGCACTTTATAAAGCTTCTCTGCACCTGATTGCGCATTCTCTTCTTTCGAACCATGCGACGCACAGGTCTGCCGGCCTAATGAAATTAAAGTGCCACGAAGCCCCCTAGTGGAAGGGCACGTAAGCGCTGAGGGGATCAGCGCCTGAACCTTGTCCATTGTACATGTTAGAACACAGAGGTGCAGTCCGAAACACCACTTTATAAAACTTCTCAGCACCTGATTGCGCATTCTCTTCTTTCGAACCATGCGACGCACAGGTCTGCCGGCCTAATGATATTAAAGCGCCACGAAGCCCCCTAGTGGAAGGGCGGGTAAGCGTTGAGGGGATCAGCGCCTGAACCTTATCCATCGCGGATGTTTGAACACAGAGGTGCAGTCCGAAACAGCACTTTATAAAGCTTCTCTGCACCTGATTGCGCATTCTCTTCTTTCGAACCATGCGACGCACAAGTCTGCCGGCCTAATGAATTTAAAGCACCACAAAGCCCCCTAATATGAGGGCGGGTAGCGTTGAGGGGATCAGCGCCTCAACCTTATCCATCGCGGTTGTTTGAACACAGAGGTGCAGTCCGAAACAGCACTTTATAAAGCTTCTCTGCACCTGATTGCGCATTCTCTTCTTTCGAACCATGCGACGCACAAGTCTGCCGGTCTAATGAAATTAAATTGCCACGAAGCCCCCTAATATGAGGGCGGGTAGGGTTGAGGGGATCAGCGCCTGAACCTTATCCATCGCGGATGTTTGAACACAGAGGTGCAGTCCGAAACAGCACTTTATAAAGCTTCTCTGCACCTGATTGCGCATTCTCTTCTTTCGAACCATGCGACGCACAAGTCTGCCGGCCTAATGAAATTAAAGTGCCACGAAGCCCCTTAATATGAGGGCGGGTAGCGTTGAGGGGATCAGCGCCTCAACCTTATCCATCGCGGTTGTTTGAACACAGAGGTGCAGTCCGAAACAGCACTTTATAAAGCTTATCTGCACCTGATTGCGCATTCTCTTCTTTCGAACGATGCGACGCACAAGTCTGCCGGCCTAATGAAATTAAAGTGCCACGAAGCCCCCTAATATGAGGGCGGGTAGGGTTGAGGGGATCAGCGCCTGAACCTTATCCATCGCGGATGTTTGAACACAGAGGTGCAGTCCGAAACAGCACTTTATAAAGCTTCTCTGCACCTGATTGCGCATTCTCTTCTTTCGAACCATGCGACGCACAAGTCTGCCGGCCTAATGAAATTAAAGCGCCACAAAGCCCCCTAATATGAGGGCGGGTAGCGTTGAGGGGATCAGCGCCTGAACCTTATCCATCGCGGTTGTTTGAACACAGAGGTGCAGTCCGAAACAGCACTTTATAAAGCTTCTCTGCACCTGATTGCGCATTCCCTTCTTTCGAACCATGCGACGCACAAGTCTGCCGGCCTAATCAAATTAAAGTGCCACGAAGCCCCCTAATATGAGGGCGGGTAGGGTTGAGGGGATCAGCGCCTGAACCTTATCCATCGCGGATGTTTGAACACAGAGGTGCAGTCCGAAACAGCACTTTATAAAGCTTCTCTGCACCTGATTGCGCATTCTCTTCTTTCGAACCATGCGACGCACAAGTCTGCCCGCCTAATGAAATTAAAGTGCCACGAAGCCCCCTAATATGAGGGCGGGTAGCGTTCAGGGGATCAGCGCCTGAACCTTTTCCATCGCAGATGTTTGAACACTGAGGTGCAGTCCGAAACACCACTTTATAATGCCTCTCTGCACCTGATTGCGCATTCTCTTCTTTCGAACCATGCGACGCACAAGTCTGCCGGCCTAATGAAATTAAAGCGCCATGAAGCCCCCTAGTGGAAGTGCGGGTAAGCGTTGAGGGGATCAGCGCCTGAACCTTGTCCATTGTAGATGTTTGAACAGAGAGGTGCAGTCCGAAACATCCCTTTATAAAGTTTCTCTGCACCTGATTGCGCATTCTCTTCTTTCGAACCATGCGACGCACAGGTCTGCCGGCCTAATGAAATTAAAGCGCCACGAAGTCCCCTAGTGGAAGGGCGGGTAAGCGTTGAGGGGATCAGCGCCTGAACCTTGTCCATTGTAGAGTTTTGAACAGAGAGGTGCAGTCCGAAACAACCCTTTATAAAGCTTCTCTGCACCTGATTGCGCATCCTGTTCTTCCGAACCATGCGACGCACAAGTCTGCGGCCTAATGAAATTAAAGCGCCACGAAGCCCCCTAGTGGAAGGGCAGGTAAGCGTTGTGGGGATCAGCGCCTGAACCTTGTCCACTGTAGATGTTTGAACACAGAGGTGCAGTCCAAAACACCACTTTATAAAGCTTCTCTGCACCTGATTGCGCATCCTGTTCTTCCGAACCATGCGACGCACAAGTCTGCGGCCTAATGAAATTAAAGCGCCACGAAGCCCCCTAGTGGAAGGGCAGGTAAGCGTTGTGGGGATCAGCGCCTGAACCTTGTCCATTGTAGATGTTAGAACCCAGAGGTGCAGTCCGAAACAACACTTTATAAAGCTTCTCTGCACATGATTGCGCATTCTCTTCTTTCGAACCATGCGACGCACAGGTCTGCCGGCCTAATGAAATTAAAGCGCCACGAAGCCCCCTAGTGGAAGGGCGGGTAAGCGTTGAGGGGATCAGCGCCTGAACCTTGTCCATTGTAGAGTTTTGAACAGAGAGGTGCAGTCCGAAACAACCCTTTATAAAGTTTCTCTGCACCTGATTGCGCATTCTCTTCTTTCGAACCATGCGACGCACAAGTCTGCCGGCCTAATGAAATTAATGTGCCACGAAGCCCCCTAGTGGGAGGCCGGGTAAGCTTTGAAGGGATCTGCGCCTGAACCTTATCCATCGTGGAAGTTTGAACACAGAGGTGCAGTCCAAAACACAACTTTATAAAGCTTTTCTGCACCTGATTGCGCATTCTCTTCTTCCCAGCCATGCGACGCACAAGTCTGCGGCCTAATGAAATTAAAGTGCCACCAAGGCCCAATATGGGAGGCCGGGTAAGCGTTGAAGGGATCAGCGCCTGAACCTTATCCACCGTGGAAGCGCCACGAAGCCCCTAGTGGAAGGGCGGGTAAGCGTTGAGGGGATCAGCGCCTGAACCTTGTCCATTGTAGATGTTTGAAACGAAAGGTGCAGTCCGAAACACCCCTTTATAAAGCTTCTCTGCACCTGACTGCGCATTCTCTTCTTCCGAACCATGCGACGCACAGGTCTGCGGCCTAATGAAATTAAAGTGCCACGAAGCCCCCTAGTGGGAGGCCGGGTAAGCGTTGACGGGATCAGCGCCTGAACCTTATCCATTGTGGATGTTTGAACACAGAGGTGCAGTCCGAAACACACTTTATAAAGCTTCTCTGCACCTGATCGCGCATTCTCTTCTTTCGAACCATGCGACGCACAGGTGTGCCGGCCTAATGAAATTGAAGTGCCACGAAGCCCCCTAGTGGGAGGGCGGGTAAGCGTTCAGGGGATGAGTGCCTGAACCTTATCCATCGTGGATGTTTGAACACAGAGGTGCAGTCCGAAACATCACTTTATAAAGCTTCTCTGCACCTGATTGCGCATTCTCTTCTTTCGAACCATGCGACGCACAGGTCTGCCGGCGTGATGAAATTGAAGTGCCACGAAGCCCCCTAGTGGGAGGCCGGGTAAGCGTTCAGGGGATGAGTGCCTGAACCTTATCCATCGTGGATGTTTGAACACAGAGGTGCAGTCCGAAACATCACTTTATAAAGCTTCTCTGCACCTGATTGCGCATTCTCTTCTTTCGAACCATGCGACGCACAGGTCTGCCGGCGTGATGAAATTGAAGTGCCACGAAGCCCCCTAGTGGGAGGGCGGGTAAGCGTTCAGGGGATGAGTGCCTGAACCTTATCCATCGTGGATGTTTGAACACAGAGGTGCAGTCCGAAACATCACTTTATAAAGCTTCTCTGCACCTGATTGCGCATTCTCTTCTTTCGAACCATGCGACGCACAGGTCTGCCGGCGTGATGAAATTGAAGTGCCACGAAGCCCCCTAGTGGGAGGGCGGGTAAGCGTTCAGGGGATGAGTGCCTGAACCTTATCCATCGTGGATGTTTGAACACAGAGGTGCAGTCCGAAACATCACTTTATAAAGCTTCTCTGCACCTGATTGCGCATTCTCTTCTTTCGAAACATGCGACGCACAGGTCTGCCGGCCTAATGATATTAAAGCGCCACGAAGCCCCCTAGTAAAAGGGCGGGTAAGCGTTGAGGGGATCAGCGCCTGAACCTTATCCATCGCGGATGTTTGAACACAGAGGTGCAGTCCGAAACAGCACTTTATAAAGCTTCTCTGCACCTGATTGCGCACTCTCTTCTTTCGAACCATGCGACGCACAAGTCTGCCGGCCTAATGAAATTAAAGCGCCACAAAGCCCCCTAATATGAGGGCGGGTAGCGTTGAGGGGATCAGCGCCTCAACCTTATCCATCGCGGTTGTTTGAACACAGAGGTGCAGTCCGAAACAGCACTTTATAAAGCATCTCTGTACCTGATTGCGCATTCTCTTCTTTCGAACCATGCGACGCACAAGTCTGCCGGCCTAATGAAATTAATGTGCCACGAAGCCCCCTAGTGGGAGGCCGGGTAAGCTTTGAAGGGATCTGCGCCTGAACCTTATCCATCGTGGAAGTTTGAACACAGAGGTGCAGTCCAAAACACAACTTTATAAAGCTTTTCTGCACCTGATTGCGCATTCTCTTCTTCCCAGCCATGCGACGCACAAGTCTGCGGCCTAATGAAATTAAAGTGCCACCAAGGCCCAATATGGGAGGCCGGGTAAGCGTTGAAGGGATCAGCGCCTGAACCTTATCCACCGTGGAAGCGCCACGAAGCCCCCTAGTGGGAGGGCGGGTAAGCGTTCAGGGGATGAGTGCCTGAACCTTATCCATCGTGGATGTTTGAACACAGAGGTGCAGTCCGAAACATCACTTTATAAAGCTTCTCTGCACCTGATTGCGCATTCTCTTCTTTCGAACCATGCGACGCACAGGTCTGCCGGCGTGATGAAATTGAAGTGCCACGAAGCCCCCTAGTGGGAGGGCGGGTAAGCGTTCAGGGGATGAGTGCCTGAACCTTATCCATCGTGGACGTTTGAACACAGAGGTGCAGTCCGAAACACCACTTTATAACGCTTCTCTGCACCTGATTGCGCATTCTCTTCTTCCGAACCACGCGACGCACAGGTCGGCGGCCTAATGAAATTAAAGTGCCACGAAGCCCCGTAATGGGACGCCGGGTAAGCGCTGAAGTGATCAGCGCATGAACCTTATCCATCGTGGAAGCGCCACGAAGCCCCCTAGTGGGAGGGCGGGTAAGCGTTGAGGGCATCAGCGCCTGAACCTTATCCATTCTGGATGTTTGAACATACAGCTGCAGTCCGAAAAACCACTTTATAAAGCTTTTCTGCGCCTCAATGCGCATTCTGTTCTTTCGAACCATGCGACGCACAGGTCTGCCGGCCTAATGTAATTAAAGTGCCACGAAGCTCCTAGTGGGAGGGCGGGTAACCGTCGAGGAGATCAGCGCCTGAACCTTATCCATTCTGGATGTTTCAAAATAGAGGTGCAGTCCGAAACACCACTTTTTAAAGCTTCTCTACACCTGATTGCGCATTCTCTTCTTTCGAACCATGCGACGCGCAGGTCAGCCGGTCTAATGTAATTAAAGTGCCACGAAGCTCCTTGTGGGAGGGCGGGTAACTGTCGAGAAGATCAGCGCCTGAACCTTATCCATTCTGGATGTTTCAAAATAGAGGTGCAGTCCGAAACACCACTTTTTAAAGCTTCTCTACACCTGATTGCGCATTCTCTTCTTTCGAACCATGCGACGCACAGGTCTGCCGGCCTAATGAAATTAAAGCGCCACGAAGCCCCCTAGTGGAAGGGCGGGTAAGCGTTGAGGGGATCAGCGCCTGAACCTTATCCATTGTAGATGTTAGAACACAGACGTGCAGTCCGAAACAGCACTTTATAAAGCATCTGTGTACCTGATTGCGCATTCTCTTCTTTCGAACCATGCGACGCACAAGTCTGCCGGCCTAATGAAATTAAAGTGCCACGAAGCCCCCTAGTTAGAGGCCGGGTAAGCGTTGAAGGGATCAGCGCCTGAACCTTACCCATCGTGGACGTTTGAACACAGAGGTGCAGTCCGAAACACCACTTTATAACGCTTCTCTGCACCTGATTGCGCATTCTCTTCTTCCGAACCATGCGACGCACAGGTCGGCGGCCTAATGAAATTAAAGTGCCACGAAGCCCCGTAATGGGACGCCGGGTAAGCGTTGAAGTGATCAGCGCATGAACCTTATCCATCGTGGAAGTGCCACGAAGCCCCCTAGTGGGAGGGCGGGTAAGCGTTGAGGGCATCAGCGCCTGAACCTTATCCATTCTGGATGTTTGAACATACAGCTGCAGTCCGAAAAACCACTTTATAAAGCTTTTCTGCGCCTCAATGCGCATTCTGTTCTTTCGAACCATGCGACGCACAGGTCTGCCGGCCTAATGTAATTAAAGTGCCACGAAGCTCCTAGTGGGAGGGCGGGTAACCGTCGAGGAGATCAGCGCCTGAACCTTATCCATTCTGGATGTTTCAAAATAGAGGTGCATTCCGAAACACCACTTTTTAAAGCTTCTCTACACCTGATTGCGCATTCTCTTCTTTCGAACCATGCGACGCGCAGGTCTGCCGGCCTAATGTATTTAAAGTGCCACGAAGCTCCTTGTGGGAGGGCGGGTAAGCGTTGAGGAGATCAGCGCCTGAACCATATACATTCTGGATGTTTCAACATAGAGGTGCCGTCCGAAAAATCACATTATAAAGCTTCTCTGCACCTGAATGCGCATTCTCTTCTTTCGAACCATGCGACGCACAGGTCTGCCGGCCTAATGCAATTAAAGTGCCACGAATCCCCCTAGTGGGAGGGCGGATAAGCGTTGAGGGGATCATCGCCTGAATCTTATCCATTCTGTATGTATGAACATAGAGGTGCAGTCCGAAAAACCGCTTTATAAAGCTTCTCTGCACCTGAATGCGCATTCTCTTCTTTCGAACCTTGCGATGCACAGGTCTGCCGGCTTAATTGCAATTAAAGTGCCACGAAGCCCTCTAGTGGGAGGGCGGGTAAGCGTTGAGGAGATCATCGCCTTAACCTTATCCATTGTGGATGTTTGAACATAGAGGTGCAGTACGAGAAACCACTTTTTAAAGCTTCTCTGCACCTGATTGCGCATTCTCTTCTTTCGAACCATGCGACGCACAGGTCTGCCGGCCTATTGCAATTAAAATGCCACGAAGCTCATAGTGGGAGGTCGGGTAAGCGTTGAGATGATCAGCGCCTGAAGCTTATCCATTCTGGGTGTTTCACCATACAGGTGCAGTCCGAAACACCACTTTATAAAGCTTCTCTGCACCTGATTGCTCATTCTCTTCTTTCAAACCATGCGACGCACAGGGCTGCCGGCCTAATGCAATTAAAGTGCCACGAAGCTCCTAGTGGGAGGGCGGATAAGCGTTGAGGGGATCATCGCCTGAATCTTATCCATTCTGTATGTATGAACATAGAGGTGCAGTCCGAAAAACCGCTTTATAAAGCTTCTCTGCACCTGAATGCGCATTCTCTTCTTTCGAACCTTGCGATGCACAGGTCTGCCGGCTTAATTGCAATTAAAGTGCCACGAAGCCCTCTAGTGGGAGGGCGGGTAAGCGTTGAGGAGATCATCGCCTTAACCTTATCCATTGTGGATGTTTGAACATAGAGGTGCAGTACGAGAAACCACTTTTTAAAGCTTCTCTGCACCTGATTGCGCATTCTCTTCTTTCGAACCATGCGACGCACAGGTCTGCCGGCCTAATGCAATTAAAGTGCCACGAATCCCCCTAGTGGGAGGGCGGATAAGCGTTGAGGGGATCATCGCCTGAATCTTATCCATTCTGTATGTATGAACATAGAGGTGCAGTCCGAAAAACCGCTTTATAAAGCTTCTCTGCACCTGAATGCGCATTCTCTTCTTTCGAACCATGCGACGCACAGGTCTGCCGGCCTAATGTAATTAAAGTGCCACGAAGCTCCTAGTGGGAGGGCGGGTAACCGTCGAGGAGATCAGCGCCTGAACCTTATCCATTCTGGATGTTTCAAAATAGAGGTGCAGTCCGAAACACCACTTTTTAAAGCTTCTCTACACCTGATTGCGCATTCTCTTCTTTCGAACCATGCGACGCGCAGGTCTGCCGGCCTAATGTATTTAAAGTGCCACGAAGCTCCTTGTGGGAGGGCGGGTAAGCGTTGAGGAGATCAGCGCCTGAACCATATCCATTCTGGATGTTCCAACATAGAGGTGCCGTCCGAAAACTCACATTATAAAGCTTCTCTGTACCTGATTGCGCATTCTCTTCTTTCGAACCATGCAACGCACAGGTCTGCCGGCCTAATGAAATTAAAGCGCCACGAAGCCCTCTAGTGGAAGGGCGGGTAAGCATTGAGGGGATCAGCGCCTGAAACTTGTCCATTGTAGATGTTTGAAAAGAAAGGTGCAGTCCGAATCACCCCTTTATAAAGTTTCTCTGCACCTGATTGCGCATTCTCTTCTATCGAACCATGCGACGCACAGGTCTGCCGGCCTAATGAAATTAAAGCGCCACGAAGCCCCCTAGTGGAAGGGCGGGTAAGCGTTCAGGGGATCAGCGCCTGAACCTTATCCATTGTAGATGTTAGAACACAGACGTGCAGTCCGAAACAGCACTTTATAAAGCTTCTCTGTACCTGATTGCGCATTCTCTTCTTTCGAACCATGCGACGCACAAGTCTGCCGGCCTAATGAAATTAAAGTGCCACGAAGCCCCCTAGTGGGAGGCCGGGTAAGCGTTGAAGGGATCAGCGCCTGAACCTTACCCATCGTGGACGTTTGAACACAGAGGTGCAGTCCGAAACACCACTTTATAACGCTTCTCTGCACCTGATTGCGCATTCTCTTCTTCCGAACCATGCGACGCACAGGTCGGCGGCCTAATGAAATTAAAGTGCCACGAAGCCCCGTAATGGGACGCCGGGTAAGCGCTGAAGTGATCAGCGCATGAACCTTATCCATCGTGGAAGTGCCACGAAGCCCCCTAGTGGGAGGGCGGGTAAGCGTTGAGGGCATCAGCGCCTGAACCTTATCCATTCTGGATGTTTGAACATACAGCTGCAGTCCGAAAAACCACTTTATAAAGCTTTTCTGCGCCTCAATGCGCATTCTGTTCTTTCGAACCATGCGACGCACAGGTCTGCCGGCCTAATGTAATTAAAGTGCCACGAAGCTCCTAGTGGGAGGGCGGGTAACCGTCGAGGAGATCAGCGCCTGAACCTTATCCATTCTGGATGTTTCAAAATAGAGGTGCAGTCCGAAACACCACTTTTTAAAGCTTCTCTACACCTGATTGCGCATTCTCTTCTTTCGAACCATGCGACGCGCAGGTCAGCCGGTCTAATGTAATTAAAGTGCCACGAAGCTCCTTGTGGGAGGGCGGGTAACTGTCGAGGAGATCAGCGCCTGAACCTTATCCATTCTGGATGTTTCAAAATAGAGGTGCAGTCCGAAACACCACTTTTTAAAGCTTCTCTACACCTGATTGCGCATTCTCTTCTTTCGAACCATGCGACGCACAGGTCTGCCGGCCTAATGAAATTAAAGCGCCACGAAGCCCCCTAGTGGAAGGGCGGGTAAGCGTTGAGGGGATCAGCGCCTGAACCTTATCCATTGTAGATGTTAGAACACAGACGTGCAGTCCGAAACAGCACTTTATAAAGCATCTCTGTACCTGATTGCGCATTCTCTTCTTTCGAACCATGCGACGCACAAGTCTGCCGGCCTAATGAAATTAAAGTGCCACGAAGCCCCCTAGTTAGAGGCCGGGTAAGCGTTGAAGGGATCAGCGCCTGAACCTTACCCATCGTGGACGTTTGAACACAGAGGTGCAGTCCGAAACACCACTTTATAACGCTTCTCTGCACCTGATTGCGCATTCTCTTCTTCCGAACCATGCGACGCACAGGTCGGCGGCCTAATGAAATTAAAGTGCCACGAAGCCCCGTAATGGGACGCCGGGTAAGCGTTGAAGTGATCAGCGCATGAACCTTATCCATCGTGGAAGTGCCACGAAGCCCCGTAGTGGGAGGGCGGGTAAGCGTTGAGGGCATCAGCGCCTGAACCTTATCCATTCTGGATGTTTGAACATACAGCTGCAGTCCGAAAAACCACTTTATAAAGCTTTTCTGCGCCTCAATGCGCATTCTGTTCTTTCGAACCATGCGACGCACAGGTCTGCCGGCCTAATGTAATTAAAGTGCCACGAAGCTCCTAGTGGGAGGGCGGGTAACCGTCGAGGAGATCAGCGCCTGAACCTTATCCATTCTGGATGTTTCAAAATAGAGGTGCAGTCCGAAACACCACTTTTTAAAGCTTCTCTACACCTGATTGCGCATTCTCTTCTTTCGAACCATGCGACGCGCAGGTCTGCCGGCCTAATGTATTTAAAGTGCCACGAAGCTCCTTGTGGGAGGGCGGGTAAGCGTTGAGGAGATCAGCGCCTGAACCATATACATTCTGGATGTTTCAACATAGAGGTGCCGTCCGAAAAATCACATTATAAAGCTTCTCTGCACCTGAATGCGCATTCTCTTCTTTCGAACCATGCGACGCACAGGTCTGCCGGCCTAATGCAATTAAAGTGCCACGAATCCCCCTAGTGGGAGGGCGGATAAGCGTTGAGGGGATCATCGCCTGAATCTTATCCATTCTGTATGTATGAACATAGAGGTGCAGTCCGAAAAACCGCTTTATAAAGCTTCTCTGCACCTGAATGCGCATTCTCTTCTTTCGAACCTTGCGATGCACAGGTCTGCCGGCTTAATTGCAATTAAAGTGCCACGAAGCCCTCTAGTGGGAGGGCGGGTAAGCGTTGAGGAGATCATCGCCTTAACCTTATCCATTGTGGATGTTTGAACATAGAGGTGCAGTACGAGAAACCACTTTTTAAAGCTTCTCTGCACCTGATTGCGCATTCTCTTCTTTCGAACCATGCGACGCACAGGTCTGCCGGCCTATTGCAATTAAAATGCCACGAAGCTCATAGTGGGAGGTCGGGTAAGCGTTGAGATGATCAGCGCCTGAAGCTTATCCATTCTGGGTGTTTCACCATACAGGTGCAGTCCGAAACACCACTTTATAAAGCTTCTCTGCACCTGATTGCTCATTCTCTTCTTTCAAACCATGCGACGCACAGGGCTGCCGGCCTAATGCAATTAAAGTGCCACGAAGCTCCTAGTGGGAGGGCGGATAAGCGTTGAGGGGATCATCGCCTGAATCTTATCCATTCTGTATGTATGAACATAGAGGTGCAGTCCGAAAAACCGCTTTATAAAGCTTCTCTGCACCTGAATGCGCATTCTCTTCTTTCGAACCTTGCGATGCACAGGTCTGCCGGCTTAATTGCAATTAAAGTGCCACGAAGCCCTCTAGTGGGAGGGCGGGTAAGCGTTGAGGAGATCATCGCCTTAACCTTATCCATTGTGGATGTTTGAACATAGAGGTGCAGTACGAGAAACCACTTTTTAAAGCTTCTCTGCACCTGATTGCGCATTCTCTTCTTTCGAACCATGCGACGCACAGGTCTGCCGGCCTAATGCAATTAAAGTGCCACGAATCCCCCTAGTGGGAGGGCGGATAAGCGTTGAGGGGATCATCGCCTGAATCTTATCCATTCTGTATGTATGAACATAGAGGTGCAGTCCGAAAAACCGCTTTATAAAGCTTCTCTGCACCTGAATGCGCATTCTCTTCTTTCGAACCATGCGACGCACAGGTCTGCCGGCCTAATGTAATTAAAGTGCCACGAAGCTCCTAGTGGGAGGGCGGGTAACCGTCGAGGAGATCAGCGCCTGAACCTTATCCATTCTGGATGTTTCAAAATAGAGGTGCAGTCCGAAACACCACTTTTTAAAGCTTCTCTACACCTGATTGCGCATTCTCTTCTTTCGAACCATGCAACGCACAGGTCTGCCGGCCTAATGAAATTAAAGCGCCACGAAGCCCTCTAGTGGAAGGGCGGGTAAGCATTGAGGGGATCAGCGCCTGAAACTTGTCCATTGTAGATGTTTGAAAAGAAAGGTGCAGTCCGAATCACCCCTTTATAAAGTTTCTCTGCACCTGATTGCGCATTCTCTTCTATCGAACCATGCGACGCACAGGTCTGCCGGCCTAATGAAATTAAAGCGCCACGAAGCCCCCTAGTGGAAGGGCGGGTAAGCGTTCAGGGGATCAGCGCCTGAACCTTATCCATTGTAGATGTTAGAACACAGACGTGCAGTCCGAAACAGCACTTTATAAAGCTTCTCTGTACCTGATTGCGCATTCTCTTCTTTCGAACCATGCGACGCACAAGTCTGCCGGCCTAATGAAATTAAAGTGCCACGAAGCCCCCTAGTGGGAGGCCGGGTAAGCGTTGAAGGGATCAGCGCCTGAACCTTACCCATCGTGGACGTTTGAACACAGAGGTGCAGTCCGAAACACCACTTTATAACGCTTCTCTGCACCTGATTGCGCATTCTCTTCTTCCGAACCATGCGACGCACAGGTCGGCGGCCTAATGAAATTAAAGTGCCACGAAGCCCCGTAATGGGACGCCGGGTAAGCGCTGAAGTGATCAGCGCATGAACCTTATCCATCGTGGAAGTGCCACGAAGCCCCCTAGTGGGAGGGCGGGTAAGCGTTGAGGGCATCAGCGCCTGAACCTTATCCATTCTGGATGTTTGAACATACAGCTGCAGTCCGAAAAACCACTTTATAAAGCTTTTCTGCGCCTCAATGCGCATTCTGTTCTTTCGAACCATGCGACGCACAGGTCTGCCGGCCTAATGTAATTAAAGTGCCACGAAGCTCCTAGTGGGAGGGCGGGTAACCGTCGAGGAGATCAGCGCCTGAACCTTATCCATTCTGGATGTTTCAAAATAGAGGTGCAGTCCGAAACACCACTTTTTAAAGCTTCTCTACACCTGATTGCGCATTCTCTTCTTTCGAACCATGCGACGCGCAGGTCAGCCGGTCTAATGTAATTAAAGTGCCACGAAGCTCCTTGTGGGAGGGCGGGTAACTGTCGAGGAGATCAGCGCCTGAACCTTATCCATTCTGGATGTTTCAAAATAGAGGTGCAGTCCGAAACACCACTTTTTAAAGCTTCTCTACACCTGATTGCGCATTCTCTTCTTTCGAACCATGCGACGCACAGGTCTGCCGGCCTAATGAAATTAAAGCGCCACGAAGCCCCCTAGTGGAAGGGCGGGTAAGCGTTGAGGGGATCAGCGCCTGAACCTTATCCATTGTAGATGTTAGAACACAGACGTGCAGTCCGAAACAGCACTTTATAAAGCATCTCTGTACCTGATTGCGCATTCTCTTCTTTCGAACCATGCGACGCACAAGTCTGCCGGCCTAATGAAATTAAAGTGCCACGAAGCCCCCTAGTTAGAGGCCGGGTAAGCGTTGAAGGGATCAGCGCCTGAACCTTACCCATCGTGGACGTTTGAACACAGAGGTGCAGTCCGAAACACCACTTTATAACGCTTCTCTGCACCTGATTGCGCATTCTCTTCTTCCGAACCATGCGACGCACAGGTCGGCGGCCTAATGAAATTAAAGTGCCACGAAGCCCCGTAATGGGACGCCGGGTAAGCGTTGAAGTGATCAGCGCATGAACCTTATCCATCGTGGAAGTGCCACGAAGCCCCGTAGTGGGAGGGCGGGTAAGCGTTGAGGGCATCAGCGCCTGAACCTTATCCATTCTGGATGTTTGAACATACAGCTGCAGTCCGAAAAACCACTTTATAAAGCTTTTCTGCGCCTCAATGCGCATTCTGTTCTTTCGAACCATGCGACGCACAGGTCTGCCGGCCTAATGTAATTAAAGTGCCACGAAGCTCCTAGTGGGAGGGCGGGTAACCGTCGAGGAGATCAGCGCCTGAACCTTATCCATTCTGGATGTTTCAAAATAGAGGTGCAGTCCGAAACACCACTTTTTAAAGCTTCTCTACACCTGATTGCGCATTCTCTTCTTTCGAACCATGCGACGCGCAGGTCTGCCGGCCTAATGTATTTAAAGTGCCACGAAGCTCCTTGTGGGAGGGCGGGTAAGCGTTGAGGAGATCAGCGCCTGAACCATATACATTCTGGATGTTTCAACATAGAGGTGCCGTCCGAAAAATCACATTATAAAGCTTCTCTGCACCTGAATGCGCATTCTCTTCTTTCGAACCATGCGACGCACAGGTCTGCCGGCCTAATGCAATTAAAGTGCCACGAATCCCCCTAGTGGGAGGGCGGATAAGCGTTGAGGGGATCATCGCCTGAATCTTATCCATTCTGTATGTATGAACATAGAGGTGCAGTCCGAAAAACCGCTTTATAAAGCTTCTCTGCACCTGAATGCGCATTCTCTTCTTTCGAACCTTGCGATGCACAGGTCTGCCGGCTTAATTGCAATTAAAGTGCCACGAAGCCCTCTAGTGGGAGGGCGGGTAAGCGTTGAGGAGATCATCGCCTTAACCTTATCCATTGTGGATGTTTGAACATAGAGGTGCAGTACGAGAAACCACTTTTTAAAGCTTCTCTGCACCTGATTGCGCATTCTCTTCTTTCGAACCATGCGACGCACAGGTCTGCCGGCCTATTGCAATTAAAATGCCACGAAGCTCATAGTGGGAGGTCGGGTAAGCGTTGAGATGATCAGCGCCTGAAGCTTATCCATTCTGGGTGTTTCACCATACAGGTGCAGTCCGAAACACCACTTTATAAAGCTTCTCTGCACCTGATTGCTCATTCTCTTCTTTCAAACCATGCGACGCACAGGGCTGCCGGCCTAATGCAATTAAAGTGCCACGAAGCTCCTAGTGGGAGGGCGGATAAGCGTTGAGGGGATCATCGCCTGAATCTTATCCATTCTGTATGTATGAACATAGAGGTGCAGTCCGAAAAACCGCTTTATAAAGCTTCTCTGCACCTGAATGCGCATTCTCTTCTTTCGAACCTTGCGATGCACAGGTCTGCCGGCTTAATTGCAATTAAAGTGCCACGAAGCCCTCTAGTGGGAGGGCGGGTAAGCGTTGAGGAGATCATCGCCTTAACCTTATCCATTGTGGATGTTTGAACATAGAGGTGCAGTACGAGAAACCACTTTTTAAAGCTTCTCTGCACCTGATTGCGCATTCTCTTCTTTCGAACCATGCGACGCACAGGTCTGCCGGCCTAATGCAATTAAAGTGCCACGAATCCCCCTAGTGGGAGGGCGGATAAGCGTTGAGGGGATCATCGCCTGAATCTTATCCATTCTGTATGTATGAACATAGAGGTGCAGTCCGAAAAACCGCTTTATAAAGCTTCTCTGCACCTGAATGCGCATTCTCTTCTTTCGAACCATGCGACGCACAGGTCTGCCGGCCTAATGTAATTAAAGTGCCACGAAGCTCCTAGTGGGAGGGCGGGTAACCGTCGAGGAGATCAGCGCCTGAACCTTATCCATTCTGGATGTTTCAAAATAGAGGTGCAGTCCGAAACACCACTTTTTAAAGCTTCTCTACACCTGATTGCGCATTCTCTTCTTTCGAACCATGCGACGCGCAGGTCTGCCGGCCTAATGTATTTAAAGTGCCACGAAGCTCCTTGTGGGAGGGCGGGTAAGCGTTGAGGAGATCAGCGCCTGAACCATATCCATTCTGGATGTTCCAACATAGAGGTGCCGTCCGAAAAATCACATTATAAAGCTTCTCTGTACCTGATTGCGCATTCTCTTCTTTCGAACCATGCAACGCACAGGTCTGCCGGCCTAATGAAATTAAAGCGCCACGAAGCCCTCTAGTGGAAGGGCGGGTAAGCATTGAGGGGATCAGCGCCTGAAACTTGTCCATTGTAGATGTTTGAAAAGAAAGGTGCAGTCCGAATCACCCCTTTATAAAGTTTCTCTGCACCTGATTGCGCATTCTCTTCTATCGAACCATGCGACGCACAGGTCTGCCGGCCTAATGAAATTAAAGCGCCACGAAGCCCCCTAGTGGAAGGGCGGGTAAGCGTTCAGGGGATCAGCGCCTGAACCTTATCCATTGTAGATGTTAGAACACAGACGTGCAGTCCGAAACAGCACTTTATAAAGCTTCTCTGTACCTGATTGCGCATTCTCTTCTTTCGAACCATGCGACGCACAAGTCTGCCGGCCTAATGAAATTAAAGTGCCACGAAGCCCCCTAGTGGGAGGCCGGGTAAGCGTTGAAGGGATCAGCGCCTGAACCTTACCCATCGTGGACGTTTGAACACAGAGGTGCAGTCCGAAACACCACTTTATAACGCTTCTCTGCACCTGATTGCGCATTCTCTTCTTCCGAACCATGCGACGCACAGGTCGGCGGCCTAATGAAATTAAAGTGCCACGAAGCCCCGTAATGGGACGCCGGGTAAGCGCTGAAGTGATCAGCGCATGAACCTTATCCATCGTGGAAGTGCCACGAAGCCCCCTAGTGGGAGGGCGGGTAAGCGTTGAGGGCATCAGCGCCTGAACCTTATCCATTCTGGATGTTTGAACATACAGCTGCAGTCCGAAAAACCACTTTATAAAGCTTTTCTGCGCCTCAATGCGCATTCTGTTCTTTCGAACCATGCGACGCACAGGTCTGCCGGCCTAATGTAATTAAAGTGCCACGAAGCTCCTAGTGGGAGGGCGGGTAACCGTCGAGGAGATCAGCGCCTGAACCTTATCCATTCTGGATGTTTCAAGATAGAGGTGCAGTCCGAAACACCACTTTTTAAAGCTTCTCTACACCTGATTGCGCATTCTCTTCTTTCGAACCATGCGACGCGCAGGTCAGCCGGTCTAATGTAATTAAAGTGCCACGAAGCTCCTTGTGGGAGGGCGGGTAACTGTCGAGGAGATCAGCGCCTGAACCTTATCCATTCTGGATGTTTCAAAATAGAGGTGCAGTCCGAAACACCACTTTTTAAAGCTTCTCTACACCTGATTGCGCATTCTCTTCTTTCGAACCATGCGACGCACAGGTCTGCCGGCCTAATGAAATTAAAGCGCCACGAAGCCCCCTAGTGGAAGGGCGGGTAAGCGTTGAGGGGATCCGCGCCTGAACCTTATCCATTGTAGATGTTAGAACACAGACGTGCAGTCCGAAACAGCACTTTATAAAGCATCTCTGTACCTGATTGCGCATTCTCTTCTTTCGAACCATGCGACGCACAAGTCTGCCGGCCTAATGAAATTAAAGTGCCACGAAGCCCCCTAGTTAGAGGCCGGGTAAGCGTTGAAGGGATCAGCGCCTGAACCTTACCCATCGTGGACGTTTGAACACAGAGGTGCAGTCCGAAACACCACTTTATAACGCTTCTCTGCACCTGATTGCGCATTCTCTTCTTCCGAACCATGCGACGCACAGGTCGGCGGCCTAATGAAATTAAAGTGCCACGAAGCCCCGTAATGGGACGCCGGGTAAGCGTTGAAGTGATCAGCGCATGAACCTTATCCATCGTGGAAGTGCCACGAAGCCCCCTAGTGGGAGGGCGGGTAAGCGTTGAGGGCATCAGCGCCTGAACCTTATCCATTCTGGATGTTTGAACATACAGCTGCAGTCCGAAAAACCACTTTATAAAGCTTTTCTGCGCCTCAATGCGCATTCTGTTCTTTCGAACCATGCGACGCACAGGTCTGCCGGCCTAATGTAATTAAAGTGCCACGAAGCTCCTAGTGGGAGGGCGGGTAACCGTCGAGGAGATCAGCGCCTGAACCTTATCCATTCTGGATGTTTCAAAATAGAGGTGCAGTCCGAAACACCACTTTTTAAAGCTTCTCTACACCTGATTGCGCATTCTCTTCTTTCGAACCATGCGACGCGCAGGTCTGCCGGCCTAATGTATTTAAAGTGCCACGAAGCTCCTTGTGGGAGGGCGGGTAAGCGTTGAGGAGATCAGCGCCTGAACCATATACATTCTGGATGTTTCAACATAGAGGTGCCGTCCGAAAAATCACATTATAAAGCTTCTCTGCACCTGAATGCGCATTCTCTTCTTTCGAACCATGCGACGCACAGGTCTGCCGGCCTAATGCAATTAAAGTGCCACGAATCCCCCTAGTGGGAGGGCGGATAAGCGTTGAGGGGATCATCGCCTGAATCTTATCCATTCTGTATGTATGAACATAGAGGTGCAGTCCGAAAAACCGCTTTATAAAGCTTCTCTGCACCTGAATGCGCATTCTCTTCTTTCGAACCTTGCGATGCACAGGTCTGCCGGCTTAATTGCAATTAAAGTGCCACGAAGCCCTCTAGTGGGAGGGCGGGTAAGCGTTGAGGAGATCATCGCCTTAACCTTATCCATTGTGGATGTTTGAACATAGAGGTGCAGTACGAGAAACCACTTTTTAAAGCTTCTCTGCACCTGATTGCGCATTCTCTTCTTTCGAACCATGCGACGCACAGGTCTGCCGGCCTATTGCAATTAAAATGCCACGAAGCTCATAGTGGGAGGTCGGGTAAGCGTTGAGATGATCAGCGCCTGAAGCTTATCCATTCTGGGTGTTTCACCATACAGGTGCAGTCCGAAACACCACTTTATAAAGCTTCTCTGCACCTGATTGCTCATTCTCTTCTTTCAAACCATGCGACGCACAGGGCTGCCGGCCTAATGCAATTAAAGTGCCACGAAGCTCCTAGTGGGAGGGCGGATAAGCGTTGAGGGGATCATCGCCTGAATCTTATCCATTCTGTATGTATGAACATAGAGGTGCAGTCCGAAAAACCGCTTTATAAAGCTTCTCTGCACCTGAATGCGCATTCTCTTCTTTCGAACCTTGCGATGCACAGGTCTGCCGGCTTAATTGCAATTAAAGTGCCACGAAGCCCTCTAGTGGGAGGGCGGGTAAGCGTTGAGGAGATCATCGCCTTAACCTTATCCATTGTGGATGTTTGAACATAGAGGTGCAGTACGAGAAACCACTTTTTAAAGCTTCTCTGCACCTGATTGCGCATTCTCTTCTTTCGAACCATGCGACGCACAGGTCTGCCGGCCTAATGCAATTAAAGTGCCACGAATCCCCCTAGTGGGAGGGCGGATAAGCGTTGAGGGGATCATCGCCTGAATCTTATCCATTCTGTATGTATGAACATAGAGGTGCAGTCCGAAAAACCGCTTTATAAAGCTTCTCTGCACCTGAATGCGGATTCTCTTCTTTCGAACCTTGCGATGCACAGGTCTGCCGGCTTAATTGCAATTAAAGTGCCACGAAGCCCTCTAGTGGGAGGGCGGGTAAGCGTTGAGGAGATCATCGCCTTAACCTTATCCATTGTGGATGTTTGAACATAGAGGTGCAGTACGAGAAACCACTTTTTAAAGCTTCTCTGCACCTGATTGCGCATTCTCTTCTTTCGAACCATGCGACGCACAGGTCTGCCGGCCTATTGCAATTAAAATGCCACGAAGCTCATAGTGGGAGGTCGGGTAAGCGTTGAGATGATCAGCGCCTGAAGCTTATCCATTCTGGGTGTTTCACCATACAGGTGCAGTCCGAAACACCACTTTATAAAGCTTCTCTGCACCTGATTGCTCATTCTCTTCTTTCAAACCATGCGACGCACAGGGCTGCCGGCCTAATGCAATTAAAGTGCCACGAAGCTCCTAGTGGGAGGGCAGGTAAGCGTTGAGGAGATCAGCGCCTGAACCTTGTCCATTGTAGATGTTTGAACACAGAGGTGCAGTCCGAATCACCACTCTATAAAGCTTCTCTGCACCTGATTGCGCATTCTCTTCTGTCGAACCATGCAACGCACAGGTCTGCCGGCCTGATGAAATGAAAGTGCCACGAAGCTCCTAGTGGGAGGGCGGGTAAGCGTTGAGGAGATCAGCGCCTGAACCTTGTCCATTGTAGATGTTTGAACACAGAGGTGCAGTCCGAAACACCACTTTATAAAGCTTCTCTGCACCTGATTGCGCATTCTCTTCTTCCGAACCATGCGACGCACAAGTCTGCGGCCTAATGAAATTAAAGCGCCACGAAGCCCCCTAGTGGGAGGCCGGGTAAGCGTTGAAGGGATCAGCGCTTGAACCTTATCCATCGTGGATGTTTGAACACAGAGGTGCAGTCTGAAACACCACTTTATAAAGCTTCTCTGCACCTGATTGCGCATTCGCTTCTTCCGAACCATGCGACGCACAAGTCTGCGGCCTAATGAAATTAAAGTGCCACGAAGCCCCCAAATGGGAGGCCGGGTAAGCGTTGAAGGGATCAGCGCCTGAACCTTATCCACCGTGGAAGCGCCACGAAGCCCCCTAGTGGAAGGGCGGGTAAGCGTTGAGGGGATCAGCGCCTGAACCTTGTCCATTGTAGATGTTTGAACACAGAGGTGCAGTCCGAAACACCACTTTATAAAGGTTCTCTGCACCTGATTGCGCATTCTGTTCTTCCGAACCATGCGACGCACAAGTCTGCGGCCTAATGAAATTAAAGCGCCACGAACCCCCCTAGTGGAGGGGCAGGTAAGCGTTGAGGGGATCAGTGCCTGAACCTTATCCATTGTAGATGTTAGAACACAGAGGTGCAGTCCGAAACACCACTTTATAAAGCTTCTCTGCACCTCATTGCGCATTCTCTTCTTTCGAACCATGCGACGCACAGGTCTGCCGGCCTAATGAAATTAAAGTGCCACGAAGCCCCCTAGTGGGAGGCCGGGTAAGCGTTGAAGGGATCAGCGCCTGAACCTTACCCATCGTGGATGTTTGAACACAGAGGTGCAGTCCGAAACACCACTTTATAAAGCTTCTCTGCACCTGATTGCGCATTCTCTTCTTTCGAACCATGCGACGCACAGGTCTGCGGCCTAATGCATTTAAAGTGCCACGAAGCTCCGAGTGGGAGGGCGGGTAGCCGTTGAGGAGATCAGCGCCTGAACCTTATCTATTCTGGATGTTTCAAAATAGAGGTTCAGTCCGAAACACCACATTTTAAAGCTTCTCGGCACCTGATTGCGCATTTTCTTTTTTCAAACCATGCGACGCACAGGTCTGCCGGCCTAATGCAATTTATGTGCCACGAAGCTCCTAGTGGGAGGGCGGGTAAGCGTTGAGGAGATCAGCGCCTGAACCTTATCCATTGTAGATGTTTGAACACAGAAGTGCAGTCCGAAACACCACTTTATAAAGCTTCTCTGCACCTGATTGCGCATTCTCTTCTGTTGAACCATGCGACGCACAGGTCTGCCGGCCTGATGAAATGAAAGTGCCACGAAGCTCCTAGTGGGAGGGCGGGTAAGCATTGCGAAGATCAGCGCCTGAACCTTATCCATTCTGGATGTTTCAACATAGAGGTGCAGTCCGAAAAACCGCTTTATAAAGCTTATCTGCACCTGAATGCGCATTCTCTTCTTTCGAACCATGCGACGCACAGGTCTGCCGGCCTAGTGCAATTAAAGTGCCACGAAGCTCCTAGTGGGAGGGCGGGTAAGCATTGCGAAGATCAGCGCCTGGACCTTATCCATTCTGGATGTTTCAACATAGAGGTGCAGTCCGAAAAACCGCTTTATAAAGCTTATCTGCACCTGAATGCGCATTCTCTTCTTTCGAACCATGCGATGCACAGGTCTGCCGGCTTAATTGCAATTAAAGTGCCACGAAGCCCTCTAGTGGGAGGGCGGGTAAGCGTTGAGGGGATCATCACCTGAACCTTATCCATTGTGGATGTTTGAACATAATAATAATAATACTTTATTTGCACCAAATCAAATACAATTTGATGGAGGAGGGGAGAAAAAAGCGGTTATCCTCTTGACGGAGTTCTCCTTTCCTGTTCAGATGGCAGTGACAGAAAACGAGGAACTAAGTTGAACATCAAGTTATCAAGTCATTAAGAACATCAAACGAGGAACTAAAGTGAACATCAAGTCATACATGAATAAAACATCAATATAAGCAATGTCTATAAGCGAACAGAATACGAAGAAATCAACAAGGGGTATAAGCAACGAATAAGGGTGTCAGCACAGTAGACGGCCAGTCATCAAATAACAAAAAGGGTGGAGAGCAATTCATAAAACAGGAGTTGATGTATTAGCATTTATCCAAATGAACACTCATACTACGCAGAGAGGAGATGGTGATTTCGCCAAGGTTTACGCCTGCTTCAATTAACTGGTTTTCTAATTACGGTATTTAATAATTAATTTTTACGACCGTAGCTAGCTCTTGTGAATCGTAAAACCCATTGTGGTTTGTGGCGGTGCGGATATAGTGAATTTCATTTCATTTTCATTTTATTTTATTACCTTAAAGGCCCCTTAAAAGGGGTGTTACATAAGGGGTGGCAAGAGTAAAAGTACAAATTCACAATGACAGGAATATTTCTACGTTATCAGTGAAAAGACTTGGGCAAGTGATGATGGCAACGTTGTTCGGAAGGCCGTTCCAGTCTGCGGCTGCACGAGGAAAGAAGGAATTAGAAAAAGTGACGGTGCGTGATCGTGGACGTGCAACTTGTAGGTGATGGCTGGTGCGGTGAGATATGCGTGCGGGTGGAAGAATATAAGGTGCGATGTGCATAGGGCTGTGGAAGAATTCGTGAAATAAAGACATGCTGGCAATGCGACGGCGGAGCGATAAGGGTGATAATCCGGATGCTGTTTTTAAGGACGAAACACTGATGTCATAAGAGTAGGATGAATGAATGAAACGAGCTGCGCGATTCTGAACAGATTCGAGGGCATTGATGAGATATGCTTGATGAGGATTCCAGATGGGCGATGCAAATTCTAGTTTGGACCTGACTAATGACTTGTAAGCTAATAACTTGACATGATGGGGAGCATGATGAAGATGGCGCTTTAGGAAACCTAATGTCTTGTTTGCTGACGATATTGTATTAGTAACATGCAGGCTCCAAGAATCGGACTGATGCAAAGGAGCCATAGAGGAAATGGTGTCAATATGGCGCTTTTGCTCAACTGTATACACGCGGAGCAGTCTGTAAGCATAGAGGTTTAATATGGTAATAATGTTGAAGTTAAGTATCAAATCCTGAGTTGTGTGTCTAACAGGAAAGTCATAAACTATACGCAGGATTTTTTTCTGAAGCACGAATATCTTGTGTAAGTTAGTATGTGTTGTTGCGCATAGTAATGTGCAGTAATTTAGGTGTGGGAATTACTGCACATTAGTGGGAATTACTGCACATTACTGCACACTAGGGAACTATATAAGATAAGGTTGACTGTCTGTGGTAAAATATGTCTGTGGCGTGATAGAAAACCTATAACCTTAGTTGTTTTCAACATGAGATGACTGACATGATCATCCCACAGCATATTTTCGTTAAAATAAACACCGAGTGATTTGAATGATTTTACTATTTCAATTTCTTGTGATTTATAAGAGAGAGCTATTTCTGTACTTCAAGTTTTATTCTTCGGACGGAAAATTACAGCTTTGAATTTTTACATATTTATTGAAAGAAAATTTGAGTGACCAGTCCTCTAGATTGTTTAATATGCGATTAGCATGCATGTTTAGAGCGTCACAGGTATCACTCACCAGGTATAAAAATATTAGTGTCATCGGCATAAATGATACAGCAGGTGGAAGTGTCAATACTTACAATATCATTAATGTAGAGATTGAACAGCAGAGGGCCAAGGATGCTGCCGTGAGGGACACCGTTATTAACTGAGCATTGTGATGATTTCAAGTTTGTAATCTGAACGTATTGTTTTCGAGATGATAAATAAGATTTCAAGAGATGCAAAGCTTGTCCTCGTATCCCGTATAGTTCAAGCTTTTCTAAAAGAATACTGTGAGTAATTCTGTCGAACGCCTTCGTGAAATCCACAAATATGCCTAGTACTAACATTTTGTTTTCAACATGTTCTAATATATATTCCTTTTCGTGAAGAAGCGCAAGCTCTGTTGATTTATTCTGTCTGAATCCATACTGTGAACTAGTAATTATGTCATGAGATTGCAGAAATTTTTCCATTCGTGTTAGCACGATTTTTTCTAGATCTTTAAAAAATACAGGAAGAATACTATGAGAGAAGCCAACAGCCACAGAAACCAAGGAGCACTGGGGATTTCTTTTAATTAATTTATTTTTTTGTGGTGTTGATAAAGTAAGAATATTACTGAATATGTTGTCGCTTAAAGCTGATTGATTAGAAAAGCAGAAAAAAAACAACCACATGCCGCCGGTGGGATCCGAACCCACGACCTCCGAATTACGCGTCCGGTGCTCTACCTCCGAGCTACGGCGACGGCTGTCAAACCTTCTGCTTTCGGGGATATTTATGTTTACAAGTAAGCTAACCTTGAGAGTGTTCATCAGCGCCACCCACGTTCATAAGCGGCGGACGTAGAACGTCCTGAGTTACCGCAGGTGTGACGTAGAACGCCATCGAACGGAGAGGGTGGAAGCTGCGTGAGAACCCTCTTATGCTGCCTATGGCATCAAGGCTGCCAGAACTAGGCTGCCAGCGATAACATATTCAGTAATATTCTAAATTGATCAACACCACAAAATAAATAAATTAATAAAAAAATTCCCCTGTGCCCCTTGGTTTCTGTGGCTGTTGGCTTCTGTCATATTTATAACGAGACCCACATTCCCCTTCTCTTGTTTGCTTAATTGCTTAGCGAGGGCCTCGTTTCTGACAGACTTCATGCCATAGGCAGCATAAGAGGGTCCTCACGCAGCTTCCACCCTCTCCGTTCGATGGCGTTCTACGTCACACCTGCGGTAACTCAGGACGTTCTACGTCCGCCGCTTATGAACGTGGGTGGCGCTGATGAACACTCTCAAGGTTAGCTTACTTGTAAACATAAATACCCCCGAAAGCAGAAGGTTTGACAGCCGTCGCCGTAGCTCAGAGGTAGAGCACCGGACACGTAATTCGGAGGTCGTGGGTTCGGACCCACCGGCGGCACGTGGCTGTTTTCTCTTCTGCTTTTCTAATCAATTAGCTTTAAGCGATAACATATTCAGTAATATTCTAAATTGATCAACACCACAAAATAAATAAATTAATAAAAAAATTCCCCTGTGCCCCTTGGTTTCTGTGGCTGTTGGCTTCTGTCATATTTATAACGAGACCCTCATTCCCCTTCCCTTGTTTGCTTAATTGCTTAGCGAGGGCCTCGGTTCTGGCAGCCTTGATGCCATAGGCAGCATAAGAGAGTTCTCACGCAGCTTCCACCCTCTCCGTTCGATGGCGTTCTACATCACACCTGCGGTAACTCAGGACTGTTCTACGTCCGCCGCTTATGAACGTGGGTGGCGCTGATGAACACTCTCAAGGTTAGCTTACTTGTAAACATAAATACCCCCGAAAGCAGAAGGTTTGACAGCCGTCGCCGTAGCTCAGAGGTAGAGCACCGGATGCGTAATTCGGAGGTCGTGGGTTCGGATCCCACCGGCGGCACGTGGCTGTTTTTTCTTCTGCTTTTCTAATCCATTAGCTTTAAGCGATAACATATTCAGTAATATTCTAAATTGATCAACACCACAAAATAAACAAATTAATAAAAAAAATTCCCCTGTGCCCCTTGGTTTCTGTGGCTGTTGGCTTCTGTCATATTTGATTTGATTTGATTTGATTTATTTGTTTCCTTTCTGATACAGAAAGAGGAGCAAGAGCAAAAGGCGGAACGCCTGACGGTGGCTCTTGCCCCGCATACAGTTTGGTACAAACAGTCATTTAACATAGTTTTACACAAAAAGTTCCACACCAAGGTCTTCGGGGGGAAATAAGAAAAAAGTCACAGCACTGAGGGAAAAAAAGGGTAAATAAATTATGCGAGAAAAAAAAAGAAAAAAAAACGCGTATGTAGCAAACAATAGACCGTGCATGCCAACACAGAATACTTAGTACAAAGAAGCACAAGCAAGTACACAATTCTGAAACATGGTTGTTGCAAGTTTAGCAACATGATAGCAAAATCATAATAGCAACACACAACAGCCAGCAAGGTTCAAAACGATAATGCACTTCCAGAAAATGAAACTATGGACAGAAACATCGCAGATTAATTGAATTCTAAGTTATTTTCGAGCAGCAGAGCTTTAAGCGTGTTCTTAGAGACATTAGCACTCAGATCTGTTAATTCTTGTATTTTGTTCAGAAGGTTAGCTGTTTGATATTCAATAAGTTGTCGCCCATAATTCGTCCTTACTTTGGGTGGCCGTAATGTTTCCCTACGAAGTGAGTATGCAGGAGCTGCACTAGAGTTTCGTACACTGTAAAGCTTCGCTTTTTTTATGTGCTGAAATAATTTGAAATAATAAACTTGATTGGCCTTTAACATTTTATATTTTCAGAAAAAGCGGTCTTGTACGCAGTAATTCCGGTGGGCCATGATATTGCTCAAACATTCTTAACACATTTTTTTGCAGGCTAATTAATCTTGCGTAGTTGTGACTTGTAGTAGTACCCCAGACTAAAGCACAGTAGGAAAGCTTGGAATAAAAGAGTGAGTAATAAAGAACAGTCCGTAACCATTGAGGGATGAGTGGGAAAATCTTCAAGAAGCAGCCAATTGTTTTACTAAGGTCAGCTATGAGGCTGTTGACATGAGAATTCCATGATAAGTTTTCCTCAAACCACACACCTAAAAATTTCTGGGCTTTGACTTGAGCTATTCCTTTACCATCAAACAGAATATCTATGGCAGAATTCCTAGGCTTGTTTAGTGGTGCAAACAATATGTATTTGGTTTTATCAATGTTCAAGCATAATTTATTTGTGCTTAACCAAGTAGACAAGTGGAGCAAATAGTTATTGACAGCAAGTTCAATTTCCGGGAGCGAATGGCTAGAGAAAAAGACGTTGGTATCATCTGCATACATGATTAGTTTTGGGGTATAAGGGATAGAGCATAAATCATTTATGTATGTTATGAACAGCAAGGGCCCGAGAATAGATCCCTGTGGAACGCCTCTTTTAACTCGCAGAACTGGAGATGTATATTTATTAAAACTGACATATTGATACCGGTTTGACAGATAGCTTTTTATTAATTCTAGTGGTATTCCGCGGATCCCATACCTGTTCAGTTTAACTAGGAGGACATCGTGACACACAGAATCAAATGCTTTGCGTAGATCTAGAAATAATCCAAGCGTATATTGTCTTTGTTCAAAATTTGTTATTATCTCATTCTTTATGTTAAGCAGGGCTGATTCTGTAGATTTGTTTTTTTGAAATCCATACTGCATATGACTGATTACATGATATTTATCGAAAAAGTTTTGTATCCTGACGTTTATTGTATTTTCAAAAAGTTTAGACAGGATCGGCAGGACTGAAATTGGTCGGTAGTTGTTCAAAGCATAGCTGTTCCCACCCTTAAAAATCGGAGTTACGCGTGCTATCTTTAATCGATCTGGAAACACACCGATCTCGAACATACAATTAATGATATTAGCCAGAGGAATAGATATTAAATCAGCTACATATTGTATTGGTCCACATAAAATGCCGTCATAGCCAGCAGCTGTATTGTTTTTTAGAGTATTAATTATTCCTTTCACTTCTATAAGTATTAATTATTATTAAGTATAAGTATTAAGTATAAGTATTAATACTTATACTTAATATTAATATTAAGTATTAAGTATTAATACTATAAGTATTAAGTATTAATTATTCCTTTCACTTCTTTCACTTCTATTCCTTTCACTTATAACGAGACCCTCATTCCCCTTCCCTTGTTTGCTTAATTGCTTAGCGAGGGCCTCGGTTCTGGCAGCCTTGATGCCATAGGCAGCATAAGAGGGTTCTCACGCAGCTTCCACCCTCTCCGTTCGATGGCGTTCTACATCACACCTGCGGTAACTCAGGACTGTTCTACGTCCGCCGCTTATGAACGTGGGTGGCGCTGATGAACACTCTCAAGGTTAGCTTACTTGTAAACATAAATACCCCCGAAAGCAGAAGGTTTGACAGCTGTCGCCGTAGCTCAGAGGTAGAGCACCGGACGCGTAATTCGGAGGTCGTGGGTTCGGATCCCACCGGCGGCACGTGGCTGTTTTTTCTTCTGCTTTTCTAATCAATTAGCTTTAAGCGATAACATATTCAGTAATATTCTAAATTGATCAACACCACAAAATAAATAAATTAATAAAAAAAAATCCCCTGTGCCCCTTGGTTTCTGTGGCTGTTGGCTTCTGTCATATTTATAACGAGACCTTCAACCCCCTTCCCTGTTTGCTCATATTTATGTTCGCTTATAAAAGTAAGAAAGGACTCTATGTATTCAAAGAACAAAGAAATGTCACCGCTCGGTGGTGTATAAAACACAGAAAATACAGTATTCTTGGTTATTACAGAAACAACTTCCACATCTGAAGACATATAACATAGGTCTTCCACCATGTCACACTCAATTCGGTTGTTCACAAGAATGCACACTCCTCCACCTCGACGACAATCACCGTACATAGAAAACGTTGAAAATGACGGCAAATGGAAGTTATTCGTATTCAGCCATGATTCTGAAATCATAACAAAGTCAAACGAAAAACCAAATCTCTGGAGTAAAATTTGAAACTCATCTAGTTTGTTGTTTAAGGATCGCACATTGAGATGGAAGCATTTTAATACAGACGAACACAGCCACTGTGGGAGCAACGTGCGGCTTCTAGCACTGGGTAACAGACAACGTACGCTTGCAGCCATGACAGAAGTAGTGGTATGGCATTGCACTGAACAGGAAATTATCAGTTGACAAAATTATCTAGATCGCATGCATCAGTGACGACCTGCACCGATTCGCCTTCCTTTTTGCGGATGAGGACTTTGCCGTTTAAATACCTAACAAATCGGTAGCTATTGCTTTTGGGCCATTCTTTAGTTGTTGAGAGCCGAAGCTTTGCTCGGCGTGTCAGGTTGTCACAACTGTACAGACTACTGTCCTTCTCTCGGAGCAAATCTCGCTTTTTCATCCACTCATCTTTGACATCGCCTTTCAAACCGCACTCAAATAGCAGGCACTTTACTTGGCTTAGATGGAAGCCTATGACAAGCCTCAACATCGCTATCTTCGACCTCTGCTAAATCAACTAGTTTAGCCACCTCACTGACTTTCTGGAGGATGTTTTCCTGGTCAGTTACCGGCACGCCATGTATCTCCAGATTCGTTTTTCTGCTCCTAAACTCAAGGTCATTTATATCTTATATCAGCATGCAGCTGGCGTATTTCTTCACCATTATTGGCGTTTTCTACATGTTCGAGCCTTTTCTTAATCTGTCGATCTCTTTATCCTGGTTGTCAAGACGATATAGGATATCATCAAAGTGATCAGACATAGTTTGAATTGAGTGTTCGATGTTGTCGACCTGCTCCATAAGTGGTGCAGTCCGAAAAACCACTTTATAAAGCTTCTCTGCACCTGAATGCGCATTCTCTTCTTTCGAACCATGCAACGCACAGGTCTGCCGGCCTAATGCAATTAAAGTGCCACGAAGCCCCCTAGTGGGAGAGCTGGTAAGCACTGAGGGGATAAGCGCCTGAACCTTATCCATTATGGATGTTTGAACATACAGGTGCAGTCCGAAAAACCGCTTTATAAAGCTTCTCTGCACCTGAATGCGCATTCTCGTGAAAGAAGAACTGAAGGAAGAGAAAATTAAAAAATGGATTTTGAGGAAAGGAAATGGCACAGTATCCGTCTCACATCTCGGTGGACCCCTGAACCACGCCGTAAGAAAAGGGATAAAGGAGCCGGTGAAAGAAGAAAGAGAGAAAAAGTTGCTGTAGTCGTCATCTTCGGAATAATTTCAACCACCTTGGGATCTTTAACGCGAAATTACGTCGCACAGAACACCGGCGCCTTTTTAAAAGCGATGATGTTCAAGGCGGAGGTCGTTCTGTTAGTCGTGCGCAGCGGTGACTGTGTTCGCAGTAATGAGGTACTGAAATAAATACTTGTACGTACTGATGACTTAGTGTTCTGTAAGACAGGCCTTCGGCTCCCGAACCCTTGGCGGCTGGCTTAAGGAAGAAGACGACGAAGATAATGGGGCCGATGCTCGTGCGTGTGCTGGACTGATTGTTGTCTCTGGTCTGAACTGAGACTGTACCGCTTGCTGTTCGCGACGCAGCGCATTCCAAAACGTCCTACACTACACTTCGTTGATCTTGGGAGGGGGGGGGGGTACTACAGACGACAAGAGATAGAAATGACGAGTATAATCACGGTTAACTTAATCGAACCAAACTCAAAATAAACCTATCTCTATATTACCTCTATTTGAGAAGATTCCTGAGCATATAATAAATAGAATACTCTGCAGCCTTTTATCAAGGAAGGACATCTTAGCGAATCAACAGTGTGGCTTTCAGAGAGGACAGTTAGTTGAATCGTCTTTTCTCAATATTAAATGAAAAATAGCTAATGTAGAAAATGAAGTTTACACGATATGCCTATTCTTGGATTTCAGGAATGCTTTTCATTCGATTAAACATGAAAAATTATGCAGTAAGCTTTATCACTATCATATTCATGGAATCGCCTTTGACTTAACTAAAAGTTACTTGTATAACCGTTATCATTTCGTAAACACTAACAACTTCAGATGAGCCTAGGAGCTAATACAAAATGGCGCGTCGCAGGGATCCATACTGGGTCCCGTTTTGTTTATTTTGTCTACTAATGACATTGCATCTATGACTGCAACACCTGATAAAATCTTATGTGCCGATGACGCCGAACATTTTTTTCTGGGCTCAGACCTAACGAGAATATTAACGATGCTAATATAAGGCATGGAAAAATATTTAAATGGCTATCTCACAATCGGTTCTGAACACAGATGAAACAAACTGTGCGATATTTAGAGTGAAAAAAAAGGTGGCAGACTACAGTCTAAAGCTGGAATTTCAGAGAGAAACAGTAACACAAGTGACCAAGCAAAAATGTTTAGGAGTGCTCTTTGATGGAAACCTCTGGCATTTTTCGAAAGTGCTAAAACAACAGAGATAAAGAAGGAACAGACAGGTACCTGCGCTACTTCCAACTGTTTATTTCATGAAACCGCAAGTGCTTTATAGCGTGGAAAAAGGCTACTATAACACGACACGGCAGAAAACTTTACGAGCGCGATGAAAAAGTGCAGCTGCCGAGATTGACAGAAACCAGAAGACATGCTCAAGACTGCACTGATACACTGAGGAATGCGAGTTCTTTTTCTGGCAATGAAATAGAAGGAGCGCTGACACAAGTGCTTCCCAGCGAGGCTATTTTCTCTGCTTCGATAATCTCTAGGCTGAGTTGATCACGACTACGTCCGATAATATGGCTACAATGGAGCACAGTTCCGGCACTTACTACAGCGAATGGCTAGGTTGCTTCCGGACGAATTTCTAACCTTATTGTTGTGTTGGCATAGCCAGTCGTTTAGACACCAGCCCGTTTGTCCAACATAATTTTTGCCGCAAGATAGAGGGATGCAGTAAACAACACGATCAATACATTCCACGTATACAGTTTGGTGTTTGATGCCACTTGTCTGTTTGACCGAGATGTAGGGCTTCGTCAGGTTGCAAAGCTTATTAAGCTTATGGGGGAGCGTAAATACAGCTTTCACGTCTGCTTTCTGCGCTATCTTTTTCATGTTGTGGAGACACTGTGCTCGTAAGGGAGCAGAGCAACTTTTTTCTGATCTCTGGAGTTCTGTGCGATAACTTCACGAGCATTAAGGTCCCTAAGTATCCGTTCTGCTACTGAGACTTATAGCGGAACAGGATAGCCAGTGGCAGAAAACTGGTTGACTTGTTTGTGTAAGCTGCGGGGCATGGAGTGGTGACAAGATTTTTTCAAGGCGCTTCTAAAGCAAAGCGCAATGACTGCACGCTTCACAAGTTTTGAGTGGGCTCAGCGAAAAGCTAAGAGGGGCTTATTGCCGCGAGGCTCGTAGCTCCTCCAGCAAACGTGGTTGTCGGTGAGTGAAAGGTTGATATCTAGAAAGCGTATTTCCCCGTCAGATGGGTAGTTCATTGGTTTGTTTTATAGGGCTGAGATTATTCTCGAAGGATGCTGAAATCTTGCTAGCTTCGTGCTGAAGGTCTTTCCGGCCAGAGTCAATAAAGACTGTTCCGGTCACAGTCAATAAACACAAAAAATCATCAACAAATCTAAAAACCTTAAAAACTTTTGAACCCTCAAGTTGGCGCTCGAGGGCTCTGTCATGGTAGCTTAAAAACAGATCACTGAGCGCCGGTGCGATACAAGAGCCAGTGCCAGTACGGGGAAATACGCTTTCTAGCTATGAACTTTTCACTCACCGACAACCACGTTTGCTGGAGGAGCTATGAACCTCGCGGCAATAAGCCCCTCTTAGCTTTTCGCTCAACCCACTCAAATCTAGTGAAGCATGCAGTGATTGCGCTTTGCTTTAGAAGCGCCTTGACAAAATCTTGCCACCAATGCATGCCCCGCAGCTTACACAAACAAGTCAATCGGTTTTCTGCCACTGGCTATCCTGTTTCGCTACAGGTCTCAGTAGCAGAACGCATACTTAGGGACTTTAACGCTCGTGAAGATATCGCACAGAATTCTAGTGATAAGAAAAACGTTGCTGCGCTCCTTTACGAGCACAGTGTCTCCACAACATGAATAAGATAGCGCAGAAAGCAGACGTGAAAGTTGTATTTACGTCCCCCCATAAGCTTAACAAGTTTTGCAAGCTGATGAAGCCCTACTTCTCGGTCAAACAAATAAGTGGCATCATAACTAAAGAGGAGGACCTTGACCAAGTGGTGTAGGCCAGCGACCCCACCAGGCAAAACAGTTGTCACCGTTCTACACAAATATGGGTTTTACGACTGATGAAGTTAATCTTGAATTTCGTAAGCAACACAACTTTTCTATGTTCCACTGCAATATCCGAAGTTTTCATAAAAATGAAAACTCATTGATAGCACTGTTATCTCAGCATGAATTCCTGTTTGATGTGGTAGCTTTAACGGAAACCTGGCTGAAAAGAGGAGAACAGATCCGTGTGCCCGGATAAACACAACTAACCAGCTGTAGCAGTTCGCTGTCTAGAGAAGGAGGAGTAGCTCTCTTAATCAGGCCCTCATTGCAGCACACAATAATCAATAACATATCAACTTATTACCAAACATTAAAATCTCTTTTTGTGCAGTTTTCAGACGCTATCATACTGGGCGCGGTATACAGGCCACCCGGATCTAGCCTCTGTCTATTTCTAGAAGAAATGGATGGTATTCTTGAGTTGATACAAAGTAATCATACAGGACCTAATTTAATAGCAGGAGACTTTAACATTGATACTTCTACAGTATCGGCTTCAGAGTATTTACTACTTCTGCAGTCTTACAGTATTACTAACTCTATATCTGAATCAACTCGAATCACGCGTACATCAGCCACAATTTTCGATCATGTTCTGTGCAACATTAGCGATATATCTTCGGGAGCCTACAATGTGCCTATATCTGACCGTCTACCAGTATTTGCATTCCTTCGCTTCGGAGCCACTGGTGACAACTGTGAAAGGTCTCCATGGAAACCCAGGAAGAAAAACAACTTATTACGCAATGAACTCCTAAGCATGAAATACAGCTGTGACTTTAGCGATGGTGTTAATGCTATATTTTCAAAGTTTATTACAAAATTAAGTATTCGAATAACTAAGTGTAGTACGTATTCTAACCACAGATATAGCGAGCCAATATGCCCCAGGATGACTAGAGTTATGGTTAGTGCTATGAAAGAGAAAGATATGCGGTACCAACACTGGAAGGCGCAAAAAACAACAGCTTCTATTTGCAAAAATTTCCGGCTAGTCGGAACAAAATGTTTGCTATGATAAGGAACAGGAAAAAAGACTATAACAGTTCCCTCATAGAAAAGTACTAAGGAAATACGAAAAAAAATGTGCGAAGTTGTTAATAAAGTAATAGGGAAACCAGTTAAGAAAACCGTTGCTCCTTATTTGGGAAATGCCAGTTCAGTAGAGAATTTTAACAGCTACTTTGTGAATATCGTAACTCAACTAGCTAGCCTTCTGGTCTTAGATAGGGGCTTCCCATTTACTCATACAGTAGCATACAAGATGCACAGTACATGACGTCACAAAAAACTGTCAAGAAAGGACACTTCATTTCTACGGACACTTCATTTTTCCTTTCTTGACAGTTTTTTGTGACGTCATGTACTGTGCATTTTTTCAGCCCTGCATTTCTACCGGCCGTCTGTTGTTTGTTTAGGCGGGTTGCTAATTTTGTTACTGTTTTTCTTTTCTGTTTTGTTGTTTCCTTCGGGTTCTGACTGCTTTTGCTTAATGCATTTGACTCTGCCTTTGCTACGATTGTAATTTTTTATTAAGGCGGAAGCCTTTAATGTCTCATAGTTGTAAGCAGCAGTTGTCGGCAGAAAATGTCACGCTTTTCAATTGGTGGAAACGGTCGTGACGTCACAGTGCGCGAATTTCAAACGGGGCCAATTGTACTTTGGCTAGTAACCATGCAACCAATTGAAGGGATCGTATAGTGATGCTGCAAGTAAGTGAGACTGAGCTTAGTTAATTGCTTAATTACCCAATTAGCCTAATTAGCTTTACTAGTCAGGCCATATACAAAAATAAAATCGATTAAGAAATTGGTCGAGCTCAGAAATCGAACCCCGGTCTTCGGCGTGAGAGACGAGCATGCTATCCACTCCGCCATGCCGCTCGATGGTTTGGAATGAACAAAGGCGCGTCTAGTGAATACGGTGTCTTCACTCACTCTCAGCCTCCTCCATTCCCTTCCGGCGAGGTTTAGGTGTCCACCGACAAATGAGAGACAGATACATTTCCTTTTCTCAAAAACCAATTTACCGACGAGCGAGGCCTAGAACCGAAAGGGCGATGGCGTTCTATGGACTCCTTGGCAGCGTTGCAAGACGCTGTCGCGTTCCACTCTTAGGGGCGAAGCTTAACATCTTAACCACACATCAGTGACCACACTTTAGGTCAAAAAAGTGCCCCCCTGAATTTTGTGAGACAGTTACTGCGTAATTTCCTTTCCTCAAATACAATTTTCGTTTTCTTCATTACGGCTGCTCTTTATCTATCTTCTTTCACTCCCACTTCCTGCCTTCCTCTACGGTGCGGTTCAGGTGTCCACCGAGATGACAGAGAATTACTGCGCCATTTCCTTTCCTCAAAAAGCGTTGCGTTCAAAGGGCAAGGCATCGTGCCGAACGGGTGGTGGCGTTCCGTGGACTCCCTGGCAGCGCTACAACGCGCTGTCGCGTTCCACTCCTAAAGGCGAAGCTTAAGCGTCATTAATTAGCAGTTAATTAGTATTCAGGCATTACTCAGTAATTAACCATTAATTAGTGATTTGTCATCACTTAGCAATTAGTACTCAATTATATGTGACGCCACCAGTGCCACAGAAATAGCGAAGGTGGTGCGGAAAACGCTTCCGCCTCTACCCACTTTAGACAGTCAAAGTGCCCCCTGAATTTTTTTTTGCTGCTTTTGCATCTCTTGTTTGACTCTGCTTTTGCTACAATTGTTTGGCACTGCTTTTGCTACGAGATGGCCTGCTCTAAGTTTTGTTATCAGAATCTTTTAGTTTTTCTGCAGAGGTTAAAGATTTCTTGTCTTTTATCCTGATGTTGCTGCTTTTTTTTCCACGTGTTGGGTTCGGAGCGATAATGCGATGAGTGTCATGCCTGAGCTGTATGTTTAAATATGCCACTTTTCCATGCAATAAACAGTTGGTAGTGTGCGCATGTGGTGTCCCCTCTCTTGTTAGTGTCCTTGTTGCGCCGCCGTTCATTCTATCATGCACCAACTCGCCCCTCAGGCCATTCTTCTAAAACAGTCATGTATGCCGATGATACTGCACTCGTTGTTTTCTGGGAAAACACGAACACTTTTACTTCAGCACAACACTATCAACATTCATGAAATAGAACCCATCGAAATTTTGGAAAACAATATTGCCCTCTTCCCATGACTCTGTACCCTTCATTATCAACGAGCAGCCTTGAGCTGATCCCGAAACCATTTCTGAAGCCTTCAATGTCTACTTTAACTCTGTCTTTCATCTTGATGATGGTACGAATCCCCCTTTCATTCATAGCTCGAAACACCAGTTACCCAACCTCGAAGTTAGTTACGCTGAGGTTCACAATCTGTTAGTAAAAATTGACGCAACTAAAAGTGTGGGACCAGACGCCATAGCCTTTTTGCAAAAAAACAAAAAAGTAACGTCATTCTTTCATCTTAACGCACAATCTCTGCGCAGTAAAGAGGATGAAATAATCGCATTTCTTGGCTTGTTTGATTTCGAGTTCGCCATAATATTTTTCACTGAGACCTGGTACCGAACTGATCATGAAGCCCTTATCATGCCGCATTATAAGTCATGCGTGCTAAACCGCCCAAATAAAAAAGGCGGTGGAGTAATGATAGCTGCAAAGGAATCCGTTCGGTGTTCAGTTCTTCCTGACTTTACTAAATCCTGTGAAGATTTTGAAATACTTTCTCTAAAGGCTGGGCAGAACATTTTTTTCTGTTTTGTACAGACCTCCATGTGGTAGCATCCCAAACTTTTTTTCATTTCTTGACACTTTCTTAACATGGATAACAGAAAACGGATTTTACTTAGTCCTTGGCGGCGACATCAACATAGACTTTTCTACACCCTCAACTCAGCAGCGTCAAATAAATAACCTGTTAGACTGTAACGGTTTCATTAATGCCATCATTGATCCAACGCGCCTGTCCACATCGACCGCAACTTCAATAGATGCTTTCATTACAAATTTGCATGACAAGTCAATCGTGTCTGGCGTTATCTCTGGCCAGGTTAGTGATCACCTACCAATTTTTTACTTCATAGATAGTCGTATAACAAAGTCCAATAAAACTACTCAGCAACAGCGACAGTTAGTGAATAAGGATACCTTGACACACTTTCGGTCTAGACTTGAGCGAATAGACTGGAGTCCAGTTTATGAGGTTACAGATCCTGACAAAGCATATGATATAAAACCGGTATATATTGAATACTTCCAATATCGAAGCACCAGAAAACCAAACAGTGCTCGTAAGCCATGGATAAACAAAGAATGTTTAAAGATGATAAAACACAAAAACTACCTTTATAATTGTTTCATTAAGAATAGAAGCACTGATGACTTTCTTATATTTAAGGCGTACAGAAACAAGGTGACATCATTTCTGCGTCAGGCAAAGAAAGAGTACTTCCATAGTCTATTCAACAAGGATGTTCTGAAGCGAAGTGATAAAGTATGGAAACAACTTAATACCATTATTAACCCATCCAAGAGCATTAATGAACTGGAAGTCATGATAGATGATGAGACGTTATCAGGAAAAAAGCTGGCTGATTCTTTTAACGATTTCTTTGTGTCAGTTGCGCATACTATTCATGACCCTACTTGCATGAGATATCTTGGTCAATCAAACTCGTTTACCGCTTTCCTGGCTCCAACAGACCAAAACGAGATTATGCGATGCTTTAATAGCCTCAAAAATAGCAAGTCGAAGGACGTGGATGGGTTCCAGATCCAACCGTTCAAACATGTAATTGATGTCCTTTGTCCTATCTTAGACCATGTCTTTAACTGCTGTTTCGCCCAGGGTACCTTTCCTAGTAGGATGCAAACTGCGAGGGTCATCGTAATTCATAAAGGAGGGGATACTAACAATTTATCCAATTACCGTCCGATATCTATACTCCCGTTATTTTCCAAATGTTTAGAAAAGCTGTTACATAGCAGAATTCTAGGTTTTTGCGAAAAGCATAAGTTGATCACACCCAGTCAGCAAGTATTTAAGAAATTACACTCCACTGAGACCGCTCTTCTTACACAGAAGGAGCTGATTCTAGAATCTTTCGAACACAAAGAACTAACACTAGGCGTTTTTATAGATTTTTCTAAGGCGTTCGATCGCGTTAATCACGAAACCTTATTACTAAAACTAGACAGATATGGCTTCCGAGGTTGTTTTTATAGTATCATTAAATCATATTTAGAGGCCAGTTTTCAGCAGGTTGTGACCCCACAGTATCTGACCCCAAGCATATTGCTGCCGGCGTACCCCAGGGTAGCATACTCGGACCGCTACTTTTTAATCTCTACATTAATGATATTGTAAACATTGACCCTAACACAACTTTTGTTATCTACGCTGATGACACCAGCCTATTTTTCAGGGCACCATGTGTATCGAGTCTGGAAGTAACTGCTACGATGTGCCTACGTTCGCTACACCACTGGTCACTTTCCAATTCGCTGAATATCAATATAAGCAAAACAAAAGCTGTGCTTTTTAGACCCCGTGATAAGTCTGTTTCTGAGTTAACGTTATCAATCGGTTCATCAAAAATACACGTCTCCTCTTCCGTTAAAAGCCTTGGTGTCACATTCCACGAGAACTTATCTTGGGATGTTCATGTTGATAATACAGCTGCCAAAATTTCAAGAGTAGTAGGTATCCTGTCCAAGTTTCGGTACTACTTTCCACAATGCATAAAAAAACTTTTGTACGACTTTTTGTTCACCAGTGTTATAACTTATTGTTTCTTAGTCTGGGGTACAACCACTGTCTCCAATATTACAAAACTCCATGTACTACAGAAAAAAGCAGTTCGTGCAATTAACAACATTCCAAATGATGCACACACCAAACCTGTCTTTGAGGCATTACACATTGTACCTATTGTGCAATTGTACTCTGTCCTGCTGCGCAAAAAGTACACATCAAATATTAATCAAGGAACTGCATTCCTCGCTGATTTGTCTAGACTAACATGCAGAGAACGCCCCTACAATACGCGCATCGGAGACAACTCGTACTTACCGCGAACGCGAACTAACTACGGCAGACAAATGCTGTCCTATAATATCCCGTCCATTTTAAACAATTTGTGAAAAACTGTAATTAGTGAAGAGTAACAGCATATAGTTTCTTTCTTCAGTATACTAACTCAGCGTGCTTTTATGCCTTCCCTCTTTACGTGATATGTTTGATGGTTATGTGTTTTTTGATGCCCTGAACGTGTTTATTTTCGATGCAATGTGCTTTTGTTTTAAATATGTCACAGGCATAACATATAATGTACCGTTGTGTGATTGTGGGTGTTTGTGCACAATGTAGTTGCTGTAGGGGGCGGGGAGCTCCGTCAAGCCTCTATAGGCTTTTTGTCCCCGCTCCCCACATCCTTGATGTGAAAATAAACCTGATTGATAGATTGATTGATGTTCTTAAAGAGGTACTCGGAATGGAGTGCCCGTTATCCTGCAGTTATTTTCAACAAATCACTGGACACATCCTCCGTTCCTCAGGCTTAGAAAATTGCCAATATCATCCGGGTGTTTAAATCCGGCGATAAACAACAAATTAATAATTACCGACCGATCCCCTAACTTCCACTTGCTGCAAGCTTCTTGAGCACACTATTCACAAGCACACTGTTCAGTTCTTAACTTGTCATACGCTACTGCCACACTGTCAGCACGGTTTTCGATCTGGTTCTTTCCACTGTCCCTCAGCTCATTGAATTTACTCACGACATCGCTTCCGCTTTAAATAACCGTGATCAAATCGATGCAATATTTATAGATTATTCCAAAGCATTTGACATGGTCTGCCATAATAAGCTTCTTCGTAAACTACGCACCACATTTAACGGCAATAAGTTACTGGAGTGGATAACCGACTGCTTATACTTAAGATCACAGTTCGTCACTTTAAACCATGCACAGTCATCGTCAGTCACTGTATCTTCAGGTGTGCCCCAAGGATCGGTTCTTGGGCCTCTACTCTTTATAATTTTTATTAATGATGTAGCTAATCTTACTAATGAAACCGAAGTGAGGTTACGCCTATATGCCGATGACTGCGTGCTTTACCGCAACGTTGCTAACGCCGATGATCAACAGGAACTAAACAAAGTGTTTTCATTGTTCTGTGAATAGAGTAACGCATGGCAAATGAAAATAAATTTCACTAAAACAGTTGCGATGACCTTTGGTAACAAAAAGAATCCGCTGCATTTCTCTTACAGTAATAACAGTAACTGCTTGACCCATGTCAGCGAGTTCAGATACCTGGGCGTTATATTTTCGCATAACTTAAAATGGAATGCTCACATAAACAACATTTCTGCGAAAGCACTTTGCAAACTTGGCTATCTCAAACAAACCTTCAAAAATGCCACGAAGGAATGTGAATTAACTGCTTACAAATCACTAGTTCGACCCATTCTGGAGTACGCCTCAATTGTCTGATCCCCTCATTACGCGCGCGACATTGACCGTTTAGAATCAGGTCAAAAAAAAGCAACACGATTCATCTTCGGCCGGTACGATCACAAGTTTTCACCTTCTTCCCATATGCACTGTTTATCTTTACAAACGTTAGAACATAGGCGCACACGTGAACGCATCATTATGCTGCACAAGATCGTTCACACGTCATCTGGCATTCAGGCACCCTTCCCATCTGTGCCCTCAAGCGCACGTGCAACCCGACGGAACCACCCATTAAACATTGTTCCTTTCAAACTACATATAGATTGTTTTAAATTTTCTTTTTTCCCTCTAACTGTTGAAATTTGGAATGGATTGGACGGCTCACTTCGCTTATTGCCAATTGAAAAGTTTGTTGTTCAGTTGCCTGACAATTTGACCTCTTGATCTGTTTTTAATACTTCTATGTTATCTATTCTTATGCTACCCATGTTATTTGTTTTTACTAATGTATGTACCCACTCCTGCTATGTCTCTCCTCCGAGACATCAGTATTTCTAAATAAATAAATAATAAATAAAAGATAGGCAACCTCGTGAACGAAGAGCTAGTAAACTTGTCAGTGTGGCTAAGGGCAAATAGCTTAACACTTAACACCTCCAAAACAAAGTGCATAGTGTTTCGCTCTGCGTACCGGCATATTGACACGCATTTTACCCCCTATGTAATGCCCGAAAGGTCCCTTAGGGTACATAAATGGCATTTTCCAAAAATTACTTCCCACAATTCTCTGTTAGAAGAAGTTGGCACTATAAAATATCTAGGCATCGTTTTGGATTGCAACCTGAACTGGAAACCCCACATTGGGCATGTGTGTTCCAAACTGGCTTCATCATGTTGTGCTCTACCCAGAAGTAGACTGCACTTTGGCAAAACTGTCCTGAAAATCATTTACTACTCCATACTTCATTGTCACCTCGCGTATTGTTGCAACTCATGGGGTTCTACCTTTAAAACCTACTTGGATCCCGTTATACGCCTGCAAAAACGGGCGATACGTATTGTTACATTCTCCAAGCGACACCAGCCAAGCCGTCCGCTTTATCAAGAACATAATATACTTCCGTTCATGCTTGTGTTTCAGGTTAAGGTGTTATGTACAGAGCACAACATTATATCGAACAACTGCCCACTCACAATCCATATATTTACTGCCGCCGCGGTGGCTCAGCGGTTATGGTGCTCGGCTGCTGACCCGAAAGACGCGGGTTCGATCCCGGCCGCGGCGGCTAGAATTTCTTTGGAGGAGAAATTCTAGAGGCCCGTGTACTGTGCGATGTCAGTGCACGTTAAAGAACCCCAGGTGGTCGAAATTTCCGGAGCCCTCCACTACGGCGTCTCTCATAGCCTTAGTCGCTTTGAGACGTTAAACCCCATAAACCAACCAACCAACCATATATTTACTATGCCTACCAGCAACACCAGGAATGCTAGCCATCTCAACTTCAATCTCCCTGTAACACGCAACATTTATGGTAAGCGACTACTGCAGTTTTATGGTGCAAAAATTTGGAATGATATCCCGCTGGAGGTGAAATATCCACGAACTTTGAATACTCAGTAAAAAGATTTGTTCTTAGCAGTATATAGTAATTAAATGTAGTGTTTCCAATTTTCTGTCTGTTTCTTTTTCTTTTTTGTACTACGTCTGGGATGCATTTCCACTACTTGTACTGGTGATGCCAAGCGTGCGTAACTATGGGCCCAAACTAGCTATGGCTATGCGCCCAACAGATTCTGATGTATAATTTGTTTTACGACCGACCGACCGACCGACCGACCGACACCAAACTGCGTACGTGGAATGTATTTATCGTTTTCTTTACTGCATCCCTCTATCTTGCGGCAAAAATTATGTTGGACAAACGGGCTGTTGTCTAAACGACCGGGTATGCCAACACAACAATAAGGTAAGAAATTCGTCCGGAAGCAACCTAGCCATTCGCTGTAGTAAGTGCCGGAACTGTGCTCCATTGCAGCCATATTATCGGACGTAGTCGTGATCAACTCAGCCTAGAGATTATCGAAGCAGATAAAATAGCCTCGCTGGGAAGCACTTGTGTCAGCGCTCCTTCTATTTCATTGCCAGAAAAAGAACTCGCATTCCTCAGTGTATCAGTGCAGTCTTGAGCATGTCTTCTGGTTTCTGTCAATCTCGGCAGCTGCACTTTTTCATCGCGCACATAAAGTTTTCTGCCGTGTCATGTTATAGTAGCCTTTTTCCACTGTATAAAGCACTTGCGGTTTCATGAAATAAACAGTTGGAAGTAGCGCTCGTACCTGTCTGTTCCTTCTTTTTCTCTGTTGTTTTAACGTTTTCGAATAACGCCAGAGGTGCACCAACTAGCCCGATCCGCCACTCTTATGAAAACCGTAACTGGACACCACACGTTGACAGCATTTGCACCAACATATCAAAAACTCTTGCTGCCCTGAACAAATTAAATACATATTGTCCGCGTGGTTCAAGCTACCGTTGTACAATGCAGTGATTTACTCTCGATTACGTTGTTGCATATTGGTAGGGGCACAACTTCAACACGTAATTGTTGAACGGCTTGATATTATGCAGAAGGAAGCAATTCTATTTACCAAAAACCTATCAGTATATGAACGTAGAAAAACATGAACGTAATGAACGTAATTCGCCAACACTTACCATTACGAATATTCAGAGAAATCAAATGTGATGAGAATGTCTTTTCGTTACATATGAGCCTCTTCACTGCCGCTACGGTCTGAGAAAAGTAGCATTTTCTACAGAACGGGTTGGAACGTCTTATGGGACGCAGTCAATTAACTATCAAATTCAAGCATTATTAAAATTGTTTCAGCAGTTAGTTGGAACTGCTTGTAACGCTAACTGTATAAGTGGCTATGAAAGACAAGTTCAACAATTCTTGGTGGATAAAACATAATATCTCCCTCAATAATATGAATTCTTAGTTACCCTGTAATTTTGTCGGTATTGTATCTTTAAGAAACAATATTCTAAAGAACAGAGAATGATTCCGCTGGCGCCAGACGGCTGCTTAACTCGTAGCGTGACCTCTGTTGTATATTTTATTGCTGTCTATATGCTCTGTCTCTAATTCTGCTGCTGTATATAAGCTGTACAACGCGGACCTAAATGTGCACTGTTGAAGTAATTTGTGTGTATAGAGGAAGTGGTCACTTCTACGTTATTTTTTTTTACCGCGCCACCGTTTGATAGTGTACTTAGTAGTGCAATGCATCCGGAGACGACACTCGTCAGGCGTTCGCTAAACGCCTTTTTTTCTCATCAAACATGTCAGTACTTTGTAAATTATTACGTGACTTGTTTTGCTTTGTGCAATCATATTTGTCAAAAACAAAACAAACACTTGCACGTCAGCTACTGAAGACTGCTTAATGCATGGCGATGCTGCCATGATAGTTTACGTTTGTGTACATATCTTTTTTTGCTGCCCTTCAGTGTTCAAATAATCAGTAGAAAATAGTTTGCATTGCCGAAGCACCGTTAGCAGGTTGTAAACAAATCCGTATGATGTGCATGTAACCGTTTTACAGCGATGTCTGCATGCATCTACACAATACGACCACGACCTGCGCTGTCACAAGGGCATTAAACCTTGCTGTTTTGGACAATAATAAACAACATTCACTTTCAGCGAAAGCAAAGATTCAGGCGATCCACTCGCCGGTTCGAAGAAGCGCATTTCTCCGCGCCTCAAGTGATCAAATTGTGGTTCTCACATGCCCCTTGAGCTAAACCTTAGTGCTGTCTTCCCTGTCCCTTGAAGCCGCATCAGCCGAGACACTGGCTCCGAACCGCCAAACGTACCAGCGACGAGGCACACTGCAAACTCAAATAAGCCCAAATAGGAATATAAATAGCTTGTGTCCGCTTTTAAACTCCTTATTGAAAATTGCGCAATCGACTTTAAGTACTAAAAGTGAGGAAATCCTCCTTTTTTACCGCTGTCGCGAAATGGAGGAGTAAAATAAAGTATTCACATGATTTTACTACTTTTCCAAGCAGGAGTATGTCGGCTTCAATACTCCTTCAGACCCTTTATGCACTCCTTAGTGTCTGCCCGCCGCCTAGTGGCAGCTGCCGGTTCGCTGCACTTGCAGGTGACGACGCCTGCTCGCTCGTCGCTGCCTGCTCGCTTCTCGCTTCTGCTTTTGCTGCTTCAAGCCCGTTTGTCGTGTTACAAGACACCGGATCGTCGCAGCCTTGCGCAGCAGTGTGCTCTGCACAGACAGTGCCTGTGAAGTCTCCAGTGTGTTCGGAGAACGCTTGGTGTTGCATCGCCTACGACGGCAGTCCGCGAGAGGCTTAGCCAACCTAGCTCAGTCGAACCAACATGGCGGTGTGTGACGCGTCGACCTGCCCGCAGCCGCCAGCTTGCCGCCCGCTCCTTTTCGCGCGCTTGTCGGGACATAAGAGACTGGACATCATCGACCTTAGCAGCAAGATGCTGCAATGAACGTCTCACTCAAGCCAGCCATATATGCAGAAGCAACGGCTGGTCGTTCATTGTCTACGCAGCATACAAGTGTTGGCTGCTGCCGTTTCGCCGCGCCGACATGGCGGTGTGTGTGTGACGCATCAGTTTTCTCGACACCGACGGCCCCTCGTTCTTTCGCTGTATTACAGCAAGAATACAAAAGACCGGATTATCATCGTCTTGTATAGCGGTAAGCAGTATTAAACTCTCCTTTGATGCCACAGACGCGCATGCACTTAATGCCGCTCCCTTTTCAGTGTGCGAAGGCTTGCTGTGAACCCCGGGTGCACGGAGACGAAAGGCTTCATCGTCGTCCGGAGGAGCCAGCTCACACAGAGGTCATTAAGTAAGCATCTAGAAATTTGTTGTTGCATGCGGCTGAAAAAGAGTGTGGCACTGCAGTCGTGGCTGTTTACGTTAATAAGTACGACTGGAAGTAGGGTCAATTCTTGTAGGGACCAAATTTTCTCCATGCGTTCACGCCCCATGAATATGGAAAAGCTGTACAGGCAATGAGCAGGTGAAAATGCACAGCCTTGGGGTCCGGAAATTTTTGTCACGTTATTACGAACAGTGCTGAGAACAAAACATTGCCTGCCCTAATGTGTTGCTTCCTTTCCTGTGTTTTAAGAGGGCCTTGTTATGCAAAGAATGCAAGCGATTTTATTCTTTTCAGTCATAGCACAGGACATGACGAAGCCTTAGCGCTCAAGCAGATTGCCTAAACTGTTACATTTTCCGAGTTGGTGGCGTCTTACCGTAGCAGCGATTGTCGGCAGCGGACATGAGGTGGCAACCATACTGAGCGTTGCCTTTCTGGATCGTTAGGCGTCTAGTTCCAAAATGTGGTATCTTGTAAGCTCTTCGCATTTGAAAAATGTGAAAAGAAGTTTCCTCTTCGCGTGCAGTTTCCGAACACATTCCATTATGTGAAACTCGTGGAGGCAAGTGTTCCGGTTCGGACTGCTGATCCCGGGAAGGTAGCGAAAGAAAAAAATAAAGCATACGCTAGAATACAAGAACCCCTGCTCGAGCTGGACGTAGTACATTGGCGAAACCAAGCACTTCCCCGAAAAATTGAAGCAGCACAAAGCGGATGTCAAACAAATGAATAAGGAACGAAGCGCGGGTTGACAAGACTGACTTCAAGGGAACTCTTGTGCTGGACACTGAGCCGCGCCCGCGCAGGACGCTCTTACTTGAGTCACGGCGCATTCAGCAGACGCAAGGAAATGTTATAGTACTCTCCCTAGAAACCCTACCCCCCTCTTGCATCAACTGTCTACGAGCAGTGACCCGGCGGATGACTAATCGAAGGCTTAAAAAACGCAAGTTGGGACTCGCTCGCAGTCACACCTGGTAAGAACCAAGAAGGTTCCGTCGTGTTTTTTTTTTGCTTTTTTTTTGGTTGGCGTTCTTTCCTACTTAAATTCCTTTCCCAGCCAGATAGACCTGTGTAGAATGTTTTCTTTTGAATCCTGGCAACGAATGTGAGGGCAAAGCATAACAGAAGACAGGTGGCGGCGGAAGAGTAGGTCTGGTGGTAGCTTTCTATTCCTAACAGTGCCTGCTACGTTAGTCACCCTTGCCCTGCCTTTGACCTGTACCACGCTTTGCGCTTTGTATCAAGCGGCCGTGCCTGTACACAGAATGACGACGCCCTCAAAATGCACGGCTGCGGGATCTCCCATCAAGGAAATAGCGCTTTGCATACACGCAGTGGAAGCTCACATGCAGTCTTTTGTTTGCATGTTCTGATTTCAATAATTGGTCCTGATATGGTGCCTGGAACGTGTGGGGAACCTTCTGACAAGTGAAAAAGAAAATTATATCGCAATGCTTCCTGCAGTGCCGGAACGCAGACAAAGGCAGCGCGAATGCGCAAGTGCCTCAGTAAGACCATTTTATTTTTTAGTTTTATTCTTTACGGGAAAAATGTTCCCCATCGACGCTGCTTCCCATTCGCCGTATTGCCTTAACGTTTACGAAAGCGGCTCTCTGGAATTTTTGATTCCCTGAAAAACGCGTTTAGCCGCTGTCATGCGACAGGGTACATATATGTATTATAGCTAGTTGATTACCTACTATGTTCTACTAGCTAATCTTTTGTCACGAGAAACGTTTAAACTTCAACAACACCTACTTTATTGAAAAGTGCACTCTGAACTGCTTTGGGAACTTGACTTCTACACTTGAAGCACATCATACTTCAAGCTTAGAGGTGTAATTCCTCTGATGCACTTTTTTTTTCTAATCTTTCTTTCAGAAGGAGCCTCCTTTGACGTCGTGCCTTTTTAGCCAGCGATAGCATGACATGCCCGTATGTTGACAGCAAAGCATTTCAAGGTTCCCTCCTTGCTTTCAAGTGTGGCATCTCTATTTTTATTCCTTGGGATATTTCAACTCTGTACCCAAAGACAGCGCGGGTTAAGGCACTCTTCTTCTTTTCTACAGTGGCCAAGACATTGGTTCTCTGTAACCATCGAAAGCAAGCTGCCGAACACTTGGTTCAAATGTTTTGTACACAATAAAATATTGTTTGAAATAAATCACTGCAATTTCATCGACGCATTTATCCTGGGAAGGCTTTAAAATGAGCCTTCCATAGGAATACTTCATTTCAAATGGGCTTCCTCATCAAGTGAAATAGTAAACTCGTCTGGGCATCATGAATGGTACCTTATAGTAAGGGAAATTGCTAAAAAAATTTCCTGTCAAAACTACTTAAAAGGAACAGGCACGTACTCCTGAAATGTACTATAAAAGTAGCTGCAAAGGAGTATATAATACTTCTGTTAATTGCCATGCTAACTCCTTTGTGATCGCAAATTTACTTCTAAATAAACTCCCGTCTAGAGAGCGGTAACACTTTACTCCTTCCAGCACTCCGAAAGTACCCATTCAAACAGAGGAGTAGACGATATACTCCTATTCTGAGGAGTATCTAAAACCCCTTTTCGGGAGTGCGCTACGCGATGAGCCATTTACTCCTTTTTGGGAGTTTTTCGGTTTGCAGTGCAGGCGTCGGGAGGCGTGGCGTGATCATGTGACCGAAGATGGAAAATGCTGGCCCCCACCGTCTACACCAAAGCCTCCTGGCGAGGGCTTCGTTCAGCCACTTTCCATTGTGGCGGCGATGAAACGCACACAAGCCCTACAAAAGCCCGTTGCTCAAGAGAAACCTACTAAAACACGGCAAGCAGGCCTGCCGACGGTGGGGCAAGACCGGCTTGTACCCCCAAAGGAACGCCAGGAAGTAGATGCTGCGGATTCGCGTTATACGCTAGATTAACTTGCAGCAGCAGGTTATTTGTGCTCATCCGAAATAAGCACTCTCGTGACCTTCATTATGACTGCATTCACTTTCATACAGAGGCTCGCACAAGCCATGAGACTGGCGCATTTGCTCATTGATTCACTTGTATGCCTTCTGTGCCCGGAATCAAAGCACGGCTCCCAAATGGCCCACCCGAGTGCGAGGAGAAAGAACTTACGTGTGTGCGACCAGGGCGGGCACCGCTGACACGGCCAGGGTGATGTTTCCCACGGCGTACACGATGGATATGTAGAAGATGGTTCTGAAAGGACGACGACAGCGCGTGGCACGCAGGGGCCTCGGCCAGCACCGCCGGCGCTCACCTGAACTTGCCCAGGTACGAGTCGGCAATCATCGCGCCCAGGACGGGAGAGAAGTAGCACGCCATGACGAAACCGTGGTACACAGACTTGGCCGTGTGCTCTTCAAACATGAGCACGTTGATTAAGAATAGCGTCAGGATAGCTGCGAAGGAAAAAAAGGTTCCATCTAATTTTCCTCCCTCACAACACTCGGCACTTACTGCCAAGAAAATGGGGTTTCAAAATTTTCCCGCTGCCACGTTCAAACCGAGAAAGGCAGAGCTGCATTGGAAGTGAATGGCCGTGTAGTCTAGCCTCAGGGATCCATCGGTGGTGGTCAAATAGGGGAAGTTGGAAAACACCGCCAAGGAGCGGAACCACGCGACCGCCGCCCAGGCGACGGCGCTACACGGATGGCCGCGTCGTCCGCTGCACCCAGCTTGTGGAGCATCATCAGGCGGTGGCTCGCGTGCGTACAAAGACATATTCAAGGCGTACATACGTAGTTTTCTCCTTGATCTTTTTTGCATACTCAACTCAGACGGTTTAGTACCATTTACAGCCATGACTTTTGCCGAGCACGTTAAGTACGCGTTGGAAAACAGCTGCTCGCCTCGCTGTGACTTCTCAGCTGGGAAAACTTTTTGGAAGCCGATATACACACTGTTCCGCAATTAACCGCGCGCCGTAGAATGCTTTTTTCAGTTAAACTAGCGAATTGTTAGAGCTCAAATTTCGCACGCAAATGGCATTCGGTCGGTAGAACTATTTTATGCTACATTTCTTTGGGATACTTTCTTGAACCGATTCGCATCGTCTGCCATGACGACGACACAAAACACATCCTGAACTACCGTGCCCTGAACTCAGCGATTACACTGGTGGCGCCATCTCATTTATCGGCCGCGAGATTCGGCAAAGGAAGAGGGTGTTTTGAGGGAGGTTTGAAGACTATTATTCACAAAAGAGTTGCAATTTAAAGGAATCTTGGCCAAACTAAGTTTTTCGGGGATCATTGATAAAGCAGTTGAAAAATTGTCTTCAAATCTGCCCCTAAATTACCCCATCCTTTGCCGAATCTTCACTCCCGACAAACGAGATGGCGCCACCAGTGTACGGCTTGGTTTGTTTCGCTATCGTAGCAGACGATGCGAGCATCCGACTATTTCTTACCGATTCAAGAAAGCACCCCAAACAAATGTTCAATAAAAGCATTCTGCCAGCCAAATGCAATTTCTGTGCCATATTTGAGGTCGAAAAATTCACCAGTTTAGCCGAGAGAACCATTCTACGGCGCGCGTTTAACTACGGAGCTTATTGCAGTGAGGGGATGCTGTGTGCTGTCATGAAGCTTAAAAGCTCGTTGTACAGGCTTCTCTAGCCGTATCTCCATGCATGCCGGGGTAGGTTAGTTTCTTTAGCCTCCTAAAAATCGGTTTTGGGAGCTTCTAAACATCGAATTTCGTATATAACGAGGTGATTTCATGAAGTAAATGGGAGTCTGCACCCAGGCCAAGGCTGCGAAATCCAGTCGGTGTTTCAATTCCTTCTGAGAATGTCAGTCAACCTTTTATTCCGTGACACAACTGAAGCCAAGGGAGAGTCTCCTTTTCTGCTGCCGTCGGAGCTGCAAGGTGAGCACTAAGGGGCGCGCAGTTTAGTGCTGTTACTGCGACTTTAGCCGGAGAGGTGTTCCAATGGCGTGTAAGAGTCAGGTGGCCAGTAAGACAAGGAAGCTCAGCAGTGACTGTCAGCAGAGATGCTGCCTTCACACGGCTGACGAAGTGGACCTGCAAACTACTTTGCACAGCCGCATATTACCCACGCGAAGAATTTTATAAAGCCAAACTTCGCCCTGTTCGGAATAAATACATGTGAAATATGAAATACAACTATGAAATAGAATAAATATGAAATACAACTTATTTCATAAGTTTTTAACAGCTAATTGCGTATTCCACCTCCCTACATTAGCCCTCCAGCACGCATTTCACTCCGCCTTGGTCATCCCCTGCAAGTTTCCCGTCCACACACTCATACCATAACGTTTGCTGCATCATTCTTTCCTCGCTCAGCCAAAGACTGGAACGGCCTTCCACACGACGTCGCTGCGACCACCGGTCCATCCTCATTTTTGAATTGTATAACTGCCATATTTAACGAATAACATCTTTGTACGTAAAGTTTGATTCTATCTGTACCCGCCCCTTATGTAATACCCCCTAACTGGGGATCTTAAAGGTAATAAAGTGAAGTGAATTCTTCGACGCGGTAGCTCGCTCAAATGGTAGCGGTTGGGGCAAGCGGCACGCCTTATTTCTTCGATTTCACTGTGTGGAGGCACGCAAAGAAGGGCTTTCAGTTTCGGCCGATATCTGCACCCAAAACCCCCACCCTAGCATCCTGCTCTCTCGTACCCTAGGCGTAGAGCGCATGCAAACTTAGCAATACGTAGAAAAAATCCAACCAGTGAACACATAGCGACATGCGGCTGTAAGCAGCCGCATCCGGGCCGACTAGGGCAGGCGACGCGAGGCACGAGTCAGCGTATACAAGCTATGCAGCAAACTGACCACGTGACCAAGCGCAGCCAATCGGTATCGCGGCCGCGAAGAGAAAACCAACAAAACTAACGCGGTACTGTCACCCCTTAGAGGTGGCGCTCGCTTCTCTCTGAGATTAAAGCGGCGACAGAATGGAGCCGCCATCCCGGGGCAAGTTTTCCAACTGTCCTCATCGAAAAACATTGATCGTAGTGACGCGTGTGTTTCATTTTCGGCCTTGTCTAGGCCGACAAAGCTCCCTTTTCAGGGAAAATGGCGTCTTGTTTTTTTCATTGTATAAGCTATAAATACAAGACCACTTGAGATAGTTTGGGGCACTTGAGGATCCAAAACATGGTGTAAGATATGTAGGTGAGGACATGATAGGCTCGCGCAGTTGCTCGATAAAGTCTCATAGTTCCTCTAGGTACCGCTAGGCAGCTGTTCACTACACGGCCATTTTGCGCGTTATTTGAACCTGTTGCACGGGTAAGAGCCGGTGCGTCAATTACAGAGCAGCAACTCCCTCCTGGCGTTCACTCGAACGTTCGCTCGTTCGTTCACCACTACTCTCTCTGACCGTCACTGCGCGCCCGGATAGTTCCCGGCGTTCGGAAATAAAAAAAAACGCCCTGGTTGGGCTGAACGGTGGCTGACAGTACAAACCCCACAAAAATTGGCTGTGGTTTAGCTCTGGTTAACCCTAGTTAAATTGCGAAAGCGACTGAGCGCCTTGCCTTTTCATCGCTTCGTTCTTTCCTTGTCGCCTCACTTTCGCGCTCTCCACAACGACTAGAATCCACTGAGGCGAAGCGCATATATATAAACGTAATTCGGTTGACACACGGTAGAAAAACAACAACTTTATTCTAACGTTTCGACCAGGGTCAGAGTGATGGGGTACAGGCAAAAGACACAGTTTATAAGTGCATGTACGCGGGGAGGGAACATTCTGATTGGCGCATCGCAGCGGCAAACACCTCAGCATGAATCGCCAGTGAATGAGAAATGTAGTGAACTAGCACAGTCAAAAATTACTAAATCATCGTGGAGGATAACTGCAATCACATTGTGAAAAAAATGTAAATAAGACAAAAATGTTTTGGTCGTAGCTCAAATGCACAAGAAAAGGCGAACAACAACAAAAAATAAAAATAAAATCATCAGACACGAGAACACAGGTGAATACCACTTTTGATTAAATAACGCCTCATGTGAAAGGGTATGGTACTAAGATGTGGTGCTGTTTCAGAGATAAGCCATTTATTAAGAAAGAAAAAAGCGGCGCTAAGAGTAAAAAAGAGGCCGAAAATGATCAGTGTGGATGAAACACGGCATGATACTATAAAGTGCTTCGGTTATCACGATAGACAAGTCAGCTTCCCAACATTTTCATTGAGACCGCAAGAAACAGTATTAAATTTTTGTATAAAAAATGATTCACGAACTTCGCGTTCATGATGGGTCTTGAAGCCTGATTCCAGTAAAGTTACTTGAATTTTTTCGAAAGGGTGCTTAGTGTTACTCACATGTTTAGAGATAGGAAGGCTAGGCACTGTCTTGCAATGAGCTTTGTGATTATTAAAACGAGATCTGAACGGTGTTTCTGTTTGGCCAATATACTGAATTTTGCAGACTGAGCAATCAAGCATGTAGATTACGGTGCTGGTATCACATGAGTAGTTTCCCCGAATCTTCACTTTAAAGTTCGATGCAGTGCTGGAAGCCATTACTGATGTCATCATCTGCGCGCAGACTTTGCAACGTCATTTATTACATGGATGACAGCCGATCAACACACTTGCGCTTGTTTTAGAAGAAGTGAGAATGTCACTCAGGTTTTTGGCACGGCGATAGGTGACCGGGGAGCTTGTTGAAAAATGTGTTTGAGTCGATCACTTTGCATGCGAATGACATGGTGTTTTTTTTTTCAAAATGCCCGTGACGTTTCGACCGGTGGGCGTTCGGTGGGTTTAATGAGTTTCAACTGTTCCAAGACTTAGAAAATTTTGCCCGCAATATGAGACTTAAATATTTCCATGACCGACCACAAGATCCGAAACGAGATAAAAATTTGCCATCGCAAAATCACTGGACCCCCCCTACTCAAAGAGAAGACTGCCTTGACATCTACATCAAGGCAGTTCAAAAGGATGTGCTAGAAGCATACAATACTAAATAGAATTTCCGTTGCAACCTTTCCGGAAAAGAAACCGCAGCAATAAAAAGACTAGCTTCTCAAACTGACATTGTTATCAAGCCGGCTGACAAGGGTGGTGCCATCGTGGTGATGAACAAAACCGATTATGTCGCTGAAGCCGAAAGGCAGCTTGCAGATAGCTCATTTTAAGACGGAAGCCTTTAATGCCTCATCGTTGTAAGCAGGATTTGTCGACAGAAATGTCACGCTTTTCAATTGGTCGAAACGGTCGTGACGTCACTGTGCGCGAATTTCAACGGCGAAAATTGTACCTTGGCTAGTAACCATGCAACCAATTAAAGGGATCGTATAGCAACGTTTTTAGATCCCTTTCAGTTTGCAAGCTCCCCCGCGCCGCGCTCGAGAAAGCGGCCCCCGTCCGCTTCCACTCACCACGCGGCGCTGCTGTCGCTGTCGGCCCGGAGGCGCCGGAGCGCTCGCGCTTGGCAGTTGCTGTGACAGCCTGTTCTCATCCGCGATAACATTGGGAGCGAACACGTCGAACTCAAATTTGCTGTACCTTTGGAGCTGTCACGTTGAAACTTCAGCCTCATGGTTAAATAAATGTTTCACCTGGCTAGTAAGAGTGAGATAAAGAGCAGGCTGATGCCAGTTCGCAAAAAACCAATCGTTTGCATTGCGCTTTATCGCATCACGTTTGCGACGTTTAGCGCTTATGATATGCGTATGTTGGAGTAGAGCTATCAATATTTCTTCGGGCGAATGCACGAAACATTAATGAAAGGATAAAACTAGCGATTTTCCGCTTCTAGATCAGTCACGAAATTCCGCGCTATATTATCAACGAAGCACCGCACATGCGAGCAGCATTCTGCACGTTCTTTAGAATTCCAATTTCAGAGAACACAACTATAAATGCAGACACACTTTTATAGTTGTGCTGGATGCAGGGAGGGAATAACTATAGAAGAGCTTTTTTATTTGCAATGATAGCACAGACAGGAGCAGCGTACTGCACTTTCATTTTTAGAATGTTAATTTCATTGAACACAGACAAGCATTAAATGCAGACACACTAAGTCGGAAGCACGGAGGGAATGGCTACTTGAAGGCGAGCTTTATTTGCAATGACAATATTTCTCTGTTCTCTAGCCGACGGTTCACGTCTCTCGTCTAGAAGTGGATGCGTGTCATTATGACAAAATGCAGCACTTGGCATGTAAAAGTGGCCATATGCTCTGCACATCCAAGCCGAACAAGGTTTTGCAATTCAAGCTCGTCTAGCAGCTCCCAAAAAACGTCCCTTTCAAAAACGGGACCTTCCTTCAAAGAAATCGGGATTGCTTTGTTTACAATGTTGGTAAACTCTAGCATCTTTTTGGTGGGATGCTTTAAGCACCCTTGCTTGAAGCTTTTGTATACTGTAAGATAAGCGTCACTGCCAACAACTGGCACAGGACAGCTGATATCTTCCATGCTGATATCTGCTGGCTGCTCCAAATCAGGCGGCGGTGACCATGGCGTAGACGCGAAGGGCCACGCTGGTCGGGCAAACAGCGTGGCGAGCGCCACCGCACGGAAGGAAACGGAAAGGCGACAATCCGCGCGCCGCAGCTTTCAAACTGAAAGGGATCTAAAAACGTTGTCGTATAGTGATGCTTCAAGTAAGTGAGAATGAGTTTAGTTAATTGCTTAATAACCCAATTGGCTTAACCTTTCTAATCAGGCCAGATAAATAAATAAAACCGAGTAGAAAATTGGTCGAGTTCGGGAATCGAACCCCGGTCCCCGGAGTGCGAGACGAGCATACTACCCATTCCGCCACGCCAGCTCGATGGTTTTCAATGACAAAGGCGCGTCTAGTGAATACGGTGTCTTCATTCACTCCCATCTTCCTCCCTTCCCGTTATTGCGAGGTTCAGGTGTCCACCGCGGTATGCGAAACAGATACATTTCCTTTCCTCAAAAACCAATTTACCGATGAGCAAGGCGTATTGACAGGTGTCCACCGAGATATGCGAGACAGTTACTGCGTAATTTCCTTTCCTCAAATACAAATTTTCTGCATTACGGCCTCTCTTTCTTCTTTCACTCCCACTTCCTCTCTTCCTCTACGGGGCGGTTCAGGTGTCCACCGAGATGGCAGAGAATTACTGCTCGACTTCCTTTCCTCAAAAAGCGTTGCGTTCAAAGGGCAAGGCATCGCGCCGAACGGGTGGTGGCGTTCTGTGGACGCCCTGGCAGCGCTACAATACGCTGTCGCGTTCCGCTCCTAAAAGCGAAGCTTAAGCGTAATTAATTAGCAGTTAATTAGTATTTAAGAATTAATAAGTAATTAACCATTGATTAGTAATCTGTCATTACTCGGAAATTATTGATTAATTATGTGTGACGTCACCAGTGCCACAGAGGCAGTCAAAGTGGCGCGGAAAACGCTTTCGCCTCTACGCACTTTAGACAAAGTGCTCCCTCAATTTTTACCGTCTCCTAGACAGCGCTCCAACTGCTCAGTTTAAAATTGATTTGGAAAAAACCCTGTCGAATCTCATTCTCAGTAATAAACTTCAAAAGTACAGTCAATTCAATAATTCCACTGAGCCCTGTACCAGGCAGATTTTACTTATTGCCCAAAATTCACAAACCCAACAACCCTAGCCGACCAATCATTTCCGGAATAGGAACCGTGACTGAAAGACTGTCAAGCTACGTTGACACCCTTATCAACAAAATTCCTGCAACATTTCAGTCCTTCATAAAGACACTTCCTAGCCCAGATAGCCGACATCAGCATCCCCCATGGTGCTTTGCTTGTAACCCTTGATGTTGCGTCGCTTTATACTAATATTACCCATTTCGACGGCATCCGGTCAGCTGTGCAGGCTTGTCAGGAGCAAGACTTTGGTTCTGACGTTAATGGTCCCACGCTAGCCATACTTTTCAAATTAATACTCCAACTTAATAACTTCGAATTTGATAGTAGACATTATGTCCAGATAAACGGGACATCGATGGGCAAACGGATTGGTCCCAACTACGCCAACATATTTATGGGTGTGTTAGAAGACCAGTTTCTTTCTACACACCCATTAAAACCCTTCTACTACAAAATATTCATTGACGACATTTTTCTTATCTGGGAGCATGGTGAAGCTGAACTTCTATCATTCATCTCTAGTTGTAATAACGCGCACGAGGCCATTACTTTCTCTCATTCTTACTCGGCAACCACAATTAGTTTTCTAGATGTGACAGTTTCACTAAAGAATAGCAAACTTAGCACAGATCTATACCGGAAATCCAGTGACAGACCAAAATACTTACATTTCGAAAGCAGCCACCTTAAACACTGGAAGACTATCATCCCATATGGACAAGCCGTCCGCTTTAAACGGATATGTTCTGAGGAGCGCGACTTCGAAATAAACTGTACTAACCTCCGAGACACCCTGACTAAACGGAAATATCCTGCGCGATTAATAAACGACGCTGTAGAACGCGCAGCCCTTCCTGACCTTGAGGCACTCCTCAAAGCAAAACACCAACCATCCCATCAATCGCATATCAACCTGGTACTAAGCCACACAGCATCTATTCCAAACGTCGCGGGCATTTTGAAAAAACACCATGTCATTCTCATGCAAAGTGATCGACTCAAATACATTTTTCAACAAGCTCCCCGGGTCGTCTATCGCCATGGCAAAAACCTCAGTGACATTCTCACTTCTTCTAAAACAAGCGCAAGTGTGTCGATCGGCTGTCATCCATGTAATAAATGACGTTGCAAAGTCTGCGCGCAGTTGATGACATCAGGAACGGCTTCCAGCACTGCATCGAACTTTAAAGTGAAAATTCGGGAAAACTACTCATGTGATATCAGCAACGTAATCTACATGCTTGAGTGCTCTGTCTGCAAAATTCAGTATATTGGCCAAACAGAAACACCGTTCAGATCTCGTTTTAATAATCACAAAGCTCATTGCAAGACAGTGCCTAGCCTTCCTATCTCTAAACATGTGAGTAACACTAAGCACCCTTTCGAAAAAATTCAAGTAACTTTACTGGAGTCAGGCTTCAAGACTCCTCATGGACGCGAAGTTCGTGAATCATTTTTTATACAAAAATTTAATACTGTGTCTTGCGGTCTCAATGAAAATGTACGGAAGCTGACTTGTTTATCGTCATAACCGCAACACTTTATAGTATCATGCCGTGTTTCATCCACACTGATCATTTTCGTCCTCTTTTTTACTCTTAGCGCCGCTTTTTCTTTCTTAGTAAATGGCTTATCTCTAAAACAGCACCACATCTTAGTACCATACCCTTTCACAAGAGGCGTTATTTAATCAAAAGTGGTATTCACCTGTGTTCTCGTGTCTGATGATTTTATTTTTATTTTTGTTTTTGTTGTTCGCCTTTTCTTGTGCATTTGAGCTACGACCAAAACATTTTTGTATTTACATTTTTTTCACAATGTGATTGCAGTTATCATTCACTGGCGATTCATACTGAGGTGTTTGCCGCTGCGATGCGCCAATCAGAATGTTCCCTCCCCGCGTACATGCACTTATAAACTGTGACTTTTGCCTGTACCCCATCCCTCTGACGAAGGTCAGACCGTGGTCGAAACGTTAGATAAAGTTGTTGTTTTTCTACCGTCTGTCAACCGATTTACATTTATGTTCTACCGGATCCATCCGATCTTCAGCCCCTTCTTCATAGAGAGAGAGAGAGAGGAGAAGAGGTGTAGCCCTCACGGGCGACACCTCTTCTCCTTCTACCCTAGCGGAGCACATCTGGTGGAGCGAGCGGCGACGGCACTGGCGACGACGGAGGCGCCATCTGTTGGAGCGCGGCTGCGGCGTTGCTAGGCAATGGCGGCTCAAGGTCGTTCGTGGGCCACGGCATACGGCTGAAGTGCGACCACGCGACGAGCCGAGCTGGCTGGCGTAGTGTTGCTATCGCAACAAAAACAAGCGCCTCGTGGTCGCATCCCGTTCCTGTGGAAACGAGAAAGTTCACGTACGTTTCTTTTTTTTCTGCTGGCGAAATTTTACCGCTCGGCCGATAGAAAACGCAGATCCGGTTTTAAGGTGCAGTCATTGCGTCCAGCTTGTTTCCCGTCTTACATATACACCGTGAACCGCTGGGTGCATTTCCCAAAAGGGCAATAGCCGTCTCCTGCATAAAAAGGTCCGGTCCCTACTTTCGTCGATTCGAATGCGTCTTCCTTCTCCACATCGTCCTGGTGTCTAGAGCGGGGGCCGCTCTTCTGAAAATATTCCTACTCCTAGCGTCCCCTTGGGCTGCTCCAATGGCAGAGTAACGATCCTGGTCGCGTGGAAAGACTGAAAAGGTGGGCGCTTGGTGTACCTTCCTCCTCCGAGCATAGCTAACTCGGCCCCTGCAGTTTGCACAGTGTATAGGGTCGACATAGATCTAGAAATTATTTTTACATAAATCCAGGTATCAAGCCGCCGCGGTGGCTTTGTGGATATGGCGCTCGGCTGCTGTATGAAAGAGGAGGGTGCGACCCCGGCCGCGGCGGTCCAGTTTCGATGGAGGCGCAATCCTAGAGGCCCGTGTACTGTGCGATGTCGTCAGTGCACGTTACAGTACCCCAGGTGGTGAATATTTCCGGGGACCTTCACTACAGCATCCCTCATAGCCTGAGTCGCATTGGGACGTTAAACCCCCATAAACGATAAATGGAAGTACCGACGTTTTGCCTTTTCAAGCACTGCCGGCAAAAGGTCTCGACTACCCGTGGCGCCGATGACAGCGTGGCGGCACACCCCACCATAAACACCCAGCCGGCGTAAACAACCGGGCTCAGCTCTGAAAGCAGCACCCGTCGCTGTAACCCCTCGATGCTAGCCGCGGGCTTCCGATGTGAACGACACACTGAATAGACGTTGCATAAGCGACACAAGGCGAGGTATCTTCATGCCGCCATCACTGAGGTCAGGATACACTCACTGCGCATGCCATAGTAGGAGAACCTCTCGCAGAACTCGTTGCCGATGATAAAGAAGACAGCCTTGGGGTACGGCTTGGTCGCCTGTGGCTCCTGCGAGATGAACACAACGGTCGTCCATGTAAAAGCCATCCACTGCGCAGCCAGTGCCGTTTTCGGTCGCCAGAAGACTGTTTCGAACATTTTTACTCTGCACTGCACACGATCAAACTCAACACTGTTTTCTTGGGGCTGCTAACTCCATGTTCTTGTTTTCTCTGTGTACTGCATACACTTCAGTGAGTCTTTATTACGGTTCTTTTGTGCACTCCTAACTGGAAGTCGAAACTGCTGCTGGTTGCCTAAGCAAGCTGCAGTTAAACAGACTTATGCCCATGTTCCAGAGTTGTGCCTACGTCTGCGTTCTTCTCGCTCGATAGCGGTATACCTGCGCGGACAACTTGCACTAGAGAGGACTGCACTGAAACTAGAAGGCGTGCTTAGCGGCCGGCTCTGTCTCAGCACTTGGATGGAAAGACAGCACGACCTTTTCTACCCCCGTCCACCACAGAGAACGCGTCAACGCACGGGCTGCTCCAGCGAGTGCAATCTGCCTGTATGTAAAAGCACTCGCACCAAAAACCGCAGCAGCAGGAAGCTTGCCTCTGCAGGTATGCAACGTTGCGGACTTTAGGCCTTAGGTTGGAAGCAGAATAAAAAAATAATAACATTCGTAACATCAGATGGTCACATCGACAATTACAGCATAAGTTGAAGATAACGAATAGTAATTTATCGCATGCATACAGTCACCGATTCTCACAAGAAAAGAAACAATACACGGCAGGTAAACACGGTAGAAAATGGTAAAGCGAAAATCATTATCGGTGTTCCCTTAATGCCTTTTCAAAGTTGTCATTTAAGCAGCACATTTTCAAGTATTTAGTTCCAATCCGAAATGATTCGGGGAAAATAGAAAAATTTTAATGCTAGTGCGAGAAAAGTACGAGTGTCCAGTGGTTTAATTAGCCTCTACGCCAAATATCAAACTTTGCGCGGATAAGTGAATGCATAAATGACAGGCGTGAAACTTTTTTGCTTACTTGGCGACGAGTTATACCACTTGCGGTCATTACTACAGTTGGTGAATGTACTTTTTCAATTCAGCTATGTCTTTCTCAAAGTGCGCGTAAAAATTAGCGATACGTACTCTCACTGCGGCCAGTAAGTTTACTTTGTTGGACCTATAACGCCTATTGACCGCGATTACTAAAAGGTTCAAAGTAGTATCAGAGCAGTGTATACCATGCATTCGGCGCCCGTGAGGCCGTCAGAAACGTGCTAAAATTTGTGGGTTTCTAAGTGGACACAGGCCACCACCCACCGCGGGTTCGAGCTTCGCGCGAGCCAAGGGCCCCGATCAGCCGTCACCACACACACACTGGGACACCGCTGCAGCGCACTCAACCTCCGCTGGGAGGAGAGCGATTCGCCTCAAAGAAATAGGCCTCCAAGTTCACGAAGGAGACGTTTATTCACGTCGTCCTCCAGCTGATACACACACACCCAATAGTCACCCCGTCCCAGGGGCGCGCGAGGAGCAAGGCTCCGCTGCGCGCACGAAGCGACTCGAGTAATGCGCGCCGCTAGCACGCCGCTGCAGGAGAATGTCCCCGCGGCAGTGCTGTGATCTCTCTCTCGTGTCGACCGTTGGGCCGGTTGCGAGAGAGAGTGGGCAATCAACGCAAGGTACGCCTGTCGGAGGTCGCTGGACCCCGCTGGACAAGCTCGAGCCGCTGCAGGTCAGAGGACACGTGCGGGCGAGCTCGAGTAAGCACTGGTCCGAACGGCAAAGGCCGGCACGGACAAACAGTAGCGTACGCACCTTACGCTGTCTCGGAGGGATCTCTCTCTCTGGGCCCCGCTCGGACGGTCGCGCGGTGCGCGGCCGCCCAAAGCGGGTCCAGAATTCCCGCCAAAAGGCGCCAATGGCAAAGGCCCTTGGGGAGCCGGGGCGGAGCTGTGGCTAAATGACAGTGATTAGACACCCAGCCGCCTCTCCACCGCCTGAGGCGGGAGCAAGGGAAAGAGGAGAAACAACGCGGGAAGCCGGCAGAGCCGCGCAAAGGCGACGGCGGAAAGCCAGGATTCCCACAAATTTATGCATCGCCAGCTGGACAAGCATCCATAACGCCTATGGACCGCGATTACCAAAAGGTTCAAAGCGCTATCAGACCAATATATACCATGAATTCTGTGCCCGTGAGGGCGTCGCAAAAGTGCTAAAATTTATGCATAGCCAGCCGGACAAGCCTCCGTAACGCCTATCGACAGCGATTCCCAAAAGGTTCAAAGTAGTATCCGAGCACTGTTTACCATCAATTCGGCGCACATGAGGCCGTCGGAAACGTACTCAAATTTATGCATCCCCAACCGCACAAGCCTCCATAACGCCTATCGACCGCGATTCCCAAAAGGTTCAAAGTAGTATCAGAGCACTGTTTACCATCAATTCGGCGCTCTTGAGGCCGTCGGAAACGTGCTCAAATTTATGCATCGCCAGCCGGACAAGCCTCCGTAACGCCTATCGACCGCGATTCCCAAAAGGTTCAAAGTAGTATCAGAGCACTGTTTACCATCAATTCGGCGCTCTTGAGGCCGTCGGAAACGTGCTCAAATTTATGCATCGCCAGCCGGACAAGCCTCCATAACTCCTATCGACCGCGATTCCCAAAAGGTTCAAAGTAGTATCAGAGCACTGTTTACCATCAATTCGGCGCTCTTGAGGCCGTCGGAAACGTGCTCAAATTTATGCATCCCCAGCCGGACAAGCATCCATAATGTCTATCGACCGCGATTACGAAGCATGAATCCGATGTTCGTGCGGCCGTCGGAAGCGTGCTAGAATTCATGCATCGCCAGCCGGACAATTATGCGCGCCACCTATCGACCACGATTCGCACAAGAACCAAAGCGCATCACACCAGCGTAGCATGAATTCGGTGCTCCTGCGGCCGTCGGAAGCGTTGTAGAATTCATGCATCGCCAGCCCGACAATCGTGTGTGCCGCCTATCAACCGCGATTCGCACAAGGACCAAAGCGCATTACACCACCGTAGCATGAATTCGGTGCTCGTGCGTCCGTCGGAAGCGTGCTAGAATTCATAGATCGCCAGCCGGACAAATATGCGTGCCGCCTATCGACCGCGATTCGCACAAGAACCAAAGCGCAACGCACCAGCGTAGCATGAATTCGGTGCTCGTGCGTCCGTCGGAAGCGTGGTAGAATTCATGCATCCCCAGCCGGACAAATATGCGTGCCGCCTATCGACCGCGATTCGCACAAGAACCAAAGCGCATCGCACAAGCGTAGCAGGAATTCGATGCTCCTGCGGCCGTCGGAAGCGTTGTAGAATTCATGCATCGCCAGCCCGACAATCATGCGTGCCGCCTATCAACCGCGATTCGCACAAGGACCAAAGCGCATCACATCACCGTAGCATGAATTCGGTGCTCGTGCGTCCGTCGGAAGCGTGCTAGAATTCATGCATCGCCAGCCGGACAAATATGCGTGCCGCCTATCGACCGCGATTCGCACAAGAACCAAAGCGCATCGCACCAGCGTAGCATGAATTCGGTGCTCCTGCGGCCGTCGGAAGCGTTGTAGAATTCATGCCTCGCCAGCCCGACAATCATGCGTGCCGCCTATCAAAGCGATTCGCACAAGGACCAAAGCGCATCACACCACCGTAGTATGAATTCGGTGCTCGTGCGTCCGTCGGAAACGTGCTAGAATTCATGCATCGCCAGCCGGACAAATATGCGTGCCGCCTATCGACCGCGATTCGCACAAGAACCAAAGCACATCACACCAGTGTAGCATGCATTCGCTCCCACTGCGGCCGTCGGAAGCGTTGTAGAATTCATGCATCGCCAGCCCGACAATCATGCGTGCCGCCTATCGACCGCGATTCGCACAAGAACCAAAGCGCATCGCACCAGCGTAGCATGAATTCGGTGCTCCTGCGGCCGTCGGAAACGTGCTAGAATTCATGCATCGCCAACCGGACAAATATGCGTGCCGCCTATCGACTGCGATTCGCATAAGAACCAAAGCGCATCGCACCAGAGTAGCATGAATTCGCTCCCACTGCGGCCGTCGCAAGCGTTGTAGAATTCAAGCATCGCCAGCCCGACAATCACGCGTGCCGCCTATCGACCGCGATTCGCACAAGAACCAAAAGCATCGCACAGTGTAGCATGAATTCGGTGCTCCTGCGACCGTCGGAAACGTGCTAGAATTCATGCATCGCCAGCCCGACAATCATGCGTGCCGCCTATCGACCGCGATTCGCACAAGAACCAACGCGCATCACATCACCGTAGCATGAATTCGGTGCTCGTGCGTCCGTCGGAAGCGTGCTAGAATTCATGCATCGCCAGCCGGACAAATATGCGTGCCGCCTATCGACCGCGATTCGCACAAGAACCAAAGCGCATCGCACCAGCGTAGCATGAATTCGGTGCTCGTGCGTCCGTCGGAAGCGTGCTAGAATTCATGCATCCCCAGCCGGACAAATATGCGTGCCGCCTATCGACCGCGATTCGCACAAGAACCAAAGCGCATCGCACAAGCGTAGCAGGAATTGGGTGCTCCTGCGGCCGTCGGAAGCGTTGTAGAATTCATGCATCGCCAGCCCGACAATCATGCGTGCCGCCTATCAACCGCGATTCGCACAAGGACCAAAGCGCATCACATCACCGTAGCATGAATTCGGTGCTCGTGCGTCCGTCGGAAGCGTGCTAGAATTCATGCATCGCCAGCCGGACAAATATGCGTGCCACCTATCGACCGCGATTCGCACAAGAACCAAAGCGCATCGCACCAGCGTAGCATGAATTCGGTGCTCGTGCGTCCGTCGGAAGCGTGCTAGAATTCATGCATCCCCAGCCGGACAAATATGCGTGCCGCCTATCGACCGCGATTCGCACAAGAACCAAAGCGCATCGCACAAGCGTAGCAGGAATTCGGTGCTCCTGCGGCCGTCGGAAGCGTTGTAGAATTCATGCATCGCCAGCCCGACAATCATGCGTGCCGCCTATCAACCGCGATTCGCACAAGGACCAAAGTGCATCACATCACCGTAGCATGAATTCGGTGCTCGTGCGTCCGTCGGAAGCGTGCTAGAATTCATGCATCGCCAGCCGGACAGATCTGCGTGCCGCCTATCGACCGCGATTCGCACAAGAACCAAAGCGCATCGCACCAGCGTAGCATCAATTCGGTGCTCCTGCGGCCATCGGAAGCGTTGTAGAATTCATGCCTCGCCAGCCCGACAATCATGCGTGCCGCTTATCAACGCGATTCGCACAAGGACCAAAGCGCATCACACCACCGTAGTATGAATTCGGTGCTCGTGCGTCCGTCGGAAACGTGCTAGAATTCATGCATCGCCAGCCGGACAAATATGCGTGCCGCCTATCGACCGCGATTCGCACAAGAACCAAAGCACATCACACCAGTGTAGCATGCATTCGCTCCCACTGCGGCCGTCGGAAGCGTTGTAGAATTCATGCATCGCCAGCCCGACAAACATGCGTGCCGCCTATCGACCGCGATTCGCACAAGAACCAAAGCGCATCGCACCAGCGTAGCATGAATTCGGTGCTCCTGCGGCCGTCGGAAACGTGCTAGAATTCATGCATCGCCAACCGGACAAATATGCGTGCCGCCTATCGACTGCGATTCGCATAAGAACCAAAGCGCATCGCACCAGAGTAGCATGAATTCGCTCCCACTGCGGCCGTCGCAAGCGTTGTAGAATTCAAGCATCGCCAGCCCGACAATCACGCGTGCCGCCTATCGACCGCGATTCGCACAAGAACCAAAAGCATCGCACAGTGTAGCATGAATTCGGTGCTCCTGCGACCGTCGGAAACGTGCTAGAATTCATGCATCGCCAGCCCGACAATCATGCGTGCCGCCTATCGACCGCGATTCGCACAAGAACCAACGCGCATCGCACCAGCGTAGCATGAATTCGGTGCTCGTGCGTCCGTCGGAAGGGTGCTAGTCCCCAGCCGGACAAATATGCGTGCCGTCTATCGACCGCGATTCGCACAAGAACCAAAGCGCATCGCACCAGCGTAGCAGAAATTCGGTGCTCCTGCGGCCGTCGGAAGCGTTGTAGAATTCATGCATCGCCAGCCCGACAATCATGCGTGCCGCCTATCAACCGCGATTCGCACAAGGACCAAAGTGCATCACATCACCGTAGCATGAATTCGGTGCTCGTGCGTCCGTCGGAAGCGTGCTAGAATTCATGCATCGCCAGCCGGACAGATCTGCGTGCCGCCTATCGACCGCGATTCGCACAAGAACCAAAGCGCATCGCACCAGCGTAGCATCAATTCGGTGCTCCTGCGGCCATCGGAAGCGTTGTAGAATTCATGCCTCGCCAGCCCGACAATCATGCGTGCCGCCTATCAACGCGATTCGCACAAGGACCAAAGCGCATCACACCACCGTAGTATGAATTCGGTGCTCGTGCGTCCGTCGGAAACGTGCTAGAATTCATGCATCGCCAGCCGGACAAATATGCGTGCCGCCTATCGACCGCGATTCGCACAAGAACCACAGCACATCACACCAGTGTAGCACGCATTCGCTCCCACTGCGGCCGTCGGAAGCGTTGTAGAATTCATGCATCGCCAGCCCGACAATCATGCGTGCCGCCTATCGACCGCGATTCACACAAGAACCAAAGCGCATCGCACCAGCGTAGCATGAATTCGGTGCTCCTGCGGCCGTCGGAAACGTGCTAGAATTCATGCATCGCCAACCGGACAAATATGCGTGCCGCCTATCGACTGCGATTCGCATAAGAACCAAAGCGCATCGCACCAGAGTAGCATGAATTCGCTCCCACTGCGGCCGTCGCAAGCGTTGTAGAATTCAAGCATCGCCAGCCCGACAATCACGCGTGCCGCCTATCGACCGCGATTCGCACAAGAACCAAAAGCATCGCACAGTGTAGCATGAATTCGGTGCTCCTGCGACCGTCGGAAACGTGCTAGAATTCATGCATCGCCAGCCCGACAATCATGCGTGCCGCCTATCGACCGCGATTCGCACAAGAACCAACGCGCATCGCACCAGCGTAGCATGAATTCGGTGCTCGTGCGTCCGTCGGAAGCGTGCTAGAATTCATGCATCCCCAGCCGGACAAATATGCGTGCCGCCTATCGACCGCGATTCGCACAAGAACCAAAGCGCATCGCACCAGCGTAGCAGAAATTCGGTGCTCCTGCGGCCGTCGGAAGCGTTGTAGAATTCATGCATCGCCAGCCCGACAATCATGCGTGCCGCCTATCAACCGCGATTCGCACAAGGACCAAAGCGCATCACATCACCGTAGCATGAATTCGGTGCTCGTGCGTCCGTCGGAAGCGTGCTAGAATTCATGCATCGCCAGCCGGACAAATATGCGTGCCGCCTATCGACCGCGATTCGCACAAGAACCAAAGCGCATCGCACCAGCGTAGCATGAATTCGGTGCTCGTGCGTCCGTCGAAAGCGTACTAGAATTCATGCATCCCCAGCCGGACAAATATGCGTGCCGCCTATCGACCGCGATTCGCACAAGAACCAAAGCGCATCGCACCAGCGTAGCAGGAATTCGGTGCTCCTGCGGCCGTCGGAAGCGTTGTAGAATTCATGCATCGCCAGCCCGACAATCATGCGTGCCGCCTATCAACCGCGATTCGCACAAGGACCAAAGTGCATCACATCACCGTAGCATGAATTCGGTGCTCGTGCGTCCGTCGGAAGCGTGCTAGAATTCATGCATCGCCAGCCGGACAAATCTGCGTGCCGCCTATCGACCGCGATTCGCACAAGAACCAAAGCGCATCGCACCAGCGTAGCATCAATTCGGTGCTCCTGCGGCCATCGGAAGCGTTGTAGAATTCATGCCTCGCCAGCCCGACAATCATGCGTGCCGCCTATCAACCGCAATTCGCACAAGGACCAAAGCGCATCACACCACCGTAGTATGAATTCGGGGCTCGTGCGTCCGTCGGAAACGTGCTAGAATTCATGCATCACCAGCCGGACAAATATGCGTGCCGCCTATCGACCGCGATTCGCACAAGAACCAAAGCGCATCACACCAGTGTAGCATGCATTCGCTCCCACTGGGGCCGTCGGAAGCGTTGTAGAATTCATGCATCGCCAGCCCGACAATCATGCGTGCCGCCTATCGACCGCGATTCGCACAAGAACCAAAGCGCATCGCACCAGCGTAGCATGAATTCGGTGCTCCTGCGGCCGTCGGAAACGTGCTAGAATTCATGCATCGCCAACCGGACAAATATGCGTGCCGCCTATCGACTGCGATTCGCATAAGAACCAAAGCGCATCGCACCAGCGTAGCATGAATTCGCTCCCACTGCGGCCGTCGCAAGCGTTGTAGAATTCATGCATCGCCAGCCCGACAATGCGTGCCGCCTATCGACCGCGATTCGCACAAGAACCAAAAGCATCGCACAGTGTAGCATGAATTCGGTCCCACTGCGGCCGTCGCAAGCGTTGTAGAATTCATGCATCGCCAGCCCGACAATCATGCGTGCCGCCTATCGACCGCGATTCGCACAAGAACCAAAGCGCATCGCACCAGCGTAGCATGAATTCGGTGCTCCTGCGGCCGTCGCAAGCGTTGTAGAATTCATGCATCGCCAGCCCGACAATCATGCGTACCGCCTATCGACCGCGATTCGCACAAGAACCAAAGCGCATCGCACCAGCGTAGCATGAATTCGGTCCTCCTGCGGCCGTCGGAAGCGTTGTAGAATTCATGCCTCGCCAGCCCGACAATCATGCGTGCCGCCTATCAACCGCGATTCGCACAAGGACCAAAGCGCATCACACCACCGTAGTATGAATTCGGTGCTCGTGCGTCCGTCGGAAACGTGCTAGAATTCATGCATCGCCGGCCGGACAAATATGCGTGCCGCCTATCGACCGCGATTCGCACAAGAACCAAAGCGCATCACACCAGTGTAGCATGCATTCGGTCCCACTGCGGCCGTCGGAAGCGTTGTAGAAGTCATGCATCGCCAGCCCGACAATCATGCGTGCCGCCTATCGACCGCGATTCGCACAAGAACCAAAGCGCATCGCACCAGCGTAGCATGAATTCGGTGCTCCTGCGGCCGTCGGAAACGTGCTAGAATTCATGCATCACCAACCGGACAAATATGCGTGCCGCCTATCGACTGCGATTCGCATAAGAACCAAAGCGCATCGCACCAGCGTAGCATGAATTCGGTGCTCCTGCGGCCGTCGGAAGCGTTGTAGAATTCATGCATCGCCAGCCCGACAATCATGCGTGCCGCCTATCGACCGCGATTCGCACAAGAACCAAAGCGCATCGCACGGTCGCACCAGCGTAGCATGAATTCGCTCCCACTGCGGCCGTCGCAAGCGTTGTAGAATTCATGCATCGCCAGCCCGACAATCATGCGTGCCGCCTATCGACCGCGATTCGCACAAGAACCAAAAGCATCGCACAGTGTAGCATGAATTCGGTGCTCCTGCGACCGTCGGAACCGTGCTAGAATTCATGCATCGCCAGCCCGACAATCATGCGTGCCGCCTATCGACCGCGATTCGGACAAGAACCAAAGCGCATCGCACCAGCGTAGCATGAATTCGGTCCCACTGCGGCCGTCGCAAGCGTTGTAGAATTCATGCATCGCCAGCCCGACAATCATGCGTGCCGCCTATCGACCGCGATTCGCACAAGAACCAAAGCGCATCGCACCAGCGTAGCATGAATTCGGTGCTCCTGCGGCCGTCGCAAGCGTTGTAGAATTCATGCATCGCCAGCCCGACAATCATGCGTGCCGCCTATCGACCGCGATTCGCACAAGAACCAAAGCGCATCGCACCAGCGTAGCATTAATTCAGTGCTCCTGCGGCCGTCGGAAGCGTTGTAGAATTCATGCATCGCCAGCCCGACAATCATGCGTGCCGCCTATCGACCGCGATTCGCACAAGGACCAAAGCGCATCGCACCAGCGTAGCATGAATTTGGTCCTCCTGCGGCCGTCGGAAGCGTTGTAGAATTCATGCATCGCCATACCGACAATCATGCGTGCCGCCTATCGACCGCGATTCGCACAAGAACCAAAGCGCATCACACCACCGTAGCATGAAACCGATGCTCGTGCGTCCGTCGGAAGCGTGCTAGAATTCATTTATCGCCAGCCGGACAAATATGCGTGCCGCCTATCGACCGCCATTCGCACAAGAACGAAAGCGCATCGCACCAGCGTAGCATGAATTCGGTGCTCGTGAGGCCGTCGGAAACGTGCTAGAATTGATGCATCCCCAGCCGGATCGGTATGGATGCCGCCTATCGGCGGCAATTCGCAAAAGTTCGAAATAGTATCAGAGCAGCGTAGCATGAATTCGGCGCTTCCAAAGCCGTCGGAAGCGAGCTAGAATTAGTGCATCCCCAGCCGGACAGGTATGCATGCCGCCTATCGGCGGCAATTATCAAAAGGTTCAAAATAATATCAGACCGGCGTAGCATGAATTCGGTGCTCGTGAAGCCGTCGGAAGCGTGCGAGAATTGATGCATCCCAAGCCGAACATGCAGGTATGCATGCCGCCTATTGGACGCAATTAGCAAAAGGTTCAATATAGTATCAGTGCAGCGTAGCGTTAATATCGGCGCTCCCGAAGCCGTCGGAAGCGTGCTAGAATTGATGCATCCCCAGCCGGACAGGTACGCATGCCACCTATCGGCCGTAATTAGCAAAAGGTTCAAAATAGTATCAGAGCAGTGTAGCATTAATATCGGCGCTCCCGAAGCCGTCGGAAGCGTGCTACAATTGATGCATCCCCAGCCGTACAGGTATGCACGCCGCCTATCGCTCGAAATTAGCAAAGATTCAAAATAGTATCAGAGCAGCGTAGCATTAATATCTGCGCTCCCGAAGAAGTCGGAAGCGTGCTAGAATTGATGCATCCCCAGCCGGACAGGTATACATGCCGCCTATCGACCGCAATTAGCAAAAGTTCTAAATAGTATCAGAGCAGCGTAGCATGAATTCGGTGCTCGTGAGGGCGTCGGAAGCGTGCTAGAATTGATGCATCCCCAGCCGGACAGGTATGCATGCCGCCTATCGGCCGTAATTAGCAAAAGTTCTAAATAATATCAGAGGAGCGTAGCATGAATTCGGTGCTCGTGAGGGCGTCGGAAGCGTGCTAGAATTGATGCCTCCCCAGCCGGACAGGTATGCATGCCGCCTATCGGCCGCAATTAGCAAAAGTTCGAAATATTATCAGAGCAGCGTAGCATGAATTCGGTGCTCGTGAGGCCGTCGGAAGCGTGCTAGAATTGATGCATCCCCAGCCAGACAGGTATGCACTCCGCCTATCGGCCGTAATTACCAAAAGGTTAAAATTGGTATCAAAGCAGCGTAGCATTAATATCAGCGCTCCCGAAGCCGTCGGAAGCGTGCTAGAATTGATGCATCCCCAGCCGGACAGGTACGCATGCCACCTATCGGCCGTAATTAGCAAAAGGTTCAAAATAGTATCAGAGCAGTGTAGCATTAATATCGGCGGTCCAGAAGCCGTCGGAAGCATGCTAGAATTCATGCATCCCCAGCCGGACAGGTATGCATGCCGCCTATCGGCCGTAATTAGCAAAAGGTTCAAAATAGTATCAGAGCAGTATAACATTAATATCGGCGCTCCCGAAGCCCTCGGAAGCGTGCTAGAATTGATGCATCCCCAGCCGTACAGGTATACACGCCGCCTATCGCCCAAAATTAGCAAAAGATTCAAAATAGTATCAGAGCAGCGTAGCATTAATGTCTGCGCTCCCGAGGCCGTCGGAAGCGTGCTAGAATTGATGCATCCCCAGCCGGACAGGTACGCATGCCGCCTATCGGCCGTAATTAGCAAAAGGTTCAAAATAGTATCAGAGCGTCGTAGCATTAATATCGGCGCTCCCGAAGCCGTCGGAAGCATGCTAGAATTTATGCATCCCCAGCCGGACAGGTACGCATGCCGCCTATCGGCCGAAATTGGCAAAAGATTCAAAATAGTATCAGAGCAGCGTAGCATTAATATCTGCGCTCCCGAAGCCGTCGGAAGCGTGCTAGAATTGATGCATCCCCAGCCGTACAGGTATACACGCCGCCTATCGCCCAAAATTAGCAAAAGATTCAAAATAGTATCAGAGCAGCGTAGCATTAATGTCTGCGCTCCCGAAGCCGTCGGAAGCGTGCTAGAATTCATGCATCCCCAGCCGGACAGGTACGCATGCCGCCTATCGCCCGAAATTAGAAAAAGATTCAAAATTATATCAGAGCAGCGTAGCATTAATATCGGCGCTCCCGAAGCCGTCGGAAGCATGCTAGAATTTATGCATCCCCAGCCGGACAGGTACACATGCCGCCTATCGGCCGTTATTAGCAAAAGGTTCAAAATAGTATCAGAGCAGCGTAGCATTAATATCGGCGCTCCCGAAGTCGTCGGAAGGGTGCTAGAATTGATGCATCCCCAGCCGGACAGGTACGCATGCCGCCTATCGGCCGTAATTAGCAAAAGGTTCAAAATAGTATCAGAGCGTCGTAGCATTAATATCGGCGCTCCCGAAGCCGTCGGAAGCATGCTAGAATTGATGCATCCCCAGCCGGACAGGTACGCATGCCGCCTACCGGCCGTAATTAGCAAAAGGTTCAAAATCGTATCAGAGCAGCGTAGCATGAATTCGGTGCTCGTGAGGCCGTCGGAAGCGTGCTAGAATTGATGCATCCCCAGCCGGACAGGTACGCATGCCGCCTATCGTCCGTAATTAGCAAAAGGTTCAAATTAGTATCACAGCAGCGTAGCATTAATATCGGCGCTCCGGAAGCCGTCGGAAGCATGCTAGAATTGATGCATCCCCACACGGACAGGTGCGCATGCAGCCTATCGTCCGTAATTAGCAAAAGGTTCAAAATAGTATCAGTGCAGCGTAGCATTAATATCGGCGCTCCCGAAGCCATCAGAAGCATGCTAGAATTGATGCATCCCCACACGGACAGGTACGCATGCCGCCTATCGTCCGTAATTAGCAAAAGGTACAAATTAGTATCAGAGCAGCGTAGCATTAATATCGGCGCTCCCGAAGCCGTCGGAAGCATGCTAGAATTGATGCATCCCCACACGGACAGGTACGCATGCCGCCTATCGTCCGTAATTAGCAAAAGGTTCAAAATAGTATCAGTGCAGCGTAGCATTAATATCGGCGCTCCCGAAGCCATCAGAAGCATGCTAGAATTGATGCATCCCCACACGGACAGGTACGCATGCCGCCAATCGGCCGTAATTAGCAAAAGGTTCAAATTAGTATCAGTGTAGCGTAGCATTAATATCGGCGCTCCGGAAGCCGTCGGAAGCATGCTAGAATTGATACATCCCCACACGGACAGGTACGTATGCCGCCTATCGGCCGTAATTAGCAAAAGGTTCAAATTAGTATCACAGCAGCGTAGCATTAATATCGGCGCTCCGGAAGCCGTCGGAAGCATGCTAGAATTGATGCATCCCCACACGGACAGGTGCGCATGCAGCCTATCGTCCGTAATTAGCAAAAGGTTCAAAATAGTATCAGTGCAGCGTAGCATTAATATCGGCGCTCCCGAAGCCATCAGAAGCATGCTAGAATTGATGCATCCCCACACGGACAGGTACGCATGCCGCCTATCGTCCGTAATTAGCAAAAGTTACAAATTAGTATCAGAGCAGCGTAGCATTAATATCGGCGCTCCCGAAGCCGTCGGAAGCATGCTAGAATTGATGCATCCCCACACGGACAGGTACGCATGCCGCCTATCGTCCGTAATTAGCAAAAGGTTCAAAATAGTATCAGTGCAGCGTAGCATTAATATCGGCGCTCCCGAAGCCATCAGAAGCATGCTAGAATTGATGCATCCCCACACGGACAGGTACGCATGCCGCCAATCGGCCGTAATTAGCAAAAGGTTCAAATTAGTATCAGTGTAGCGTAGCATTAATATCGGCGCTCCGGAAGCCGTCGGAAGCATGCTAGAATTGATACATCCCCACACGGACAGGTACGTATGCCGCCTATCGGCCGTAATTAGCAAAAGGTTCAAATTAGTATCAGTGCAGCGTAGCATTAATATCGGCGCTCCCGAAGCCGTCGGAAGCATGCTAGAATTGATGCATCCCCACACGGACAGGTACGCATGCCGCCTATCGGCCGTAATTAGCAAATGGTTCAAATTAGTATCAGAGCAGCGTGGCATTCATATCGGCGCTCCTGAAGCCGTCGGAAGCATGCTAGAATTGATGCATCCCCACACGGACAGGTACGCATGCCGCCTATCGTCCGTAATTAGCAAAAGGTTCAAAATAGTATCAGAGCAGCGTAGCATTAATATCGGCGCTCCCGAAGCCGTCGGAAGCATGCTAGAATTGATGCATCCCCACACGGACAGGTACGCATGCCGCCTATCGGCCGTAATTAGCAAAAGGTTCAAATTAGTATCAGAGCAGCGTAGCATTAATATCGGCGCTCCCGAAGCCGTCGGAAGCATGCTAGAATTGATGCATCCCCACACGGACAGGTACGCATGCCACCTATCGTCCGTAATTAGCAAAAGGTTCAAAATACTATCAGTGCAGCGTAGCATTAATATCGGCGCTCCCGAAGCCGTCGGAAGCATGCTAGAATTGATGCCTCCCCACACTGACAGGTACGCATGCCGCCTATCGGCCGTAATTCGCAAAAGGTTCAAATTAGTATCAGAGCAGCGTAGCATTAATATCGGCGCTCCCGAAGCCGTCGGAAGCATGCTAGAATTGATGCATCCCCACACGGACAGGTACGCATGCCGCCTATCGGCCGTAATTAGCAAAAGGTTCAAATTAGTATCAGAGCAGCGTAGCATTAATATCGGCGCTCCCGAAGCCCTCGGAAGCATGCTAGAATTGATGCATCCCCACACGGACAGGTACGCATTCCGCCTATCGGCCGTAATTAGCAAAAGGTTCAAATTAGTATCAGTGCAGCGTAGCATTAATATCGGCGCTCCCGAAGCCGTCGGAAGCATGCTAGAATTCATGCATCCCCACACGGACAGGTACGCATGCCGCCTATCGGCCGTAATTCGCAAAAGGTTCAAATTAGTATCAGAGCAGCGTAGCGTTAATATCGGCGCTCCCGAAGCCGTCGGAAGCATGCTAGAATTGATGCATCCCCACACGGACAGGTACGCATGCCGCCTATCGTCCGTAATTTGCAAAAGGTTCAAATTAGTATCAGAGCAGCGTAGCGTTAATATCGGCGCTCCCGAAGCCGTCGGAAGCATGCTAGAATTGATGCATCCCCACACGGACAGGTACGCATGCCGCCTATCGTCCGTAATTAGCAAAAGGTTCAAATTAGTATCAGAGCAGCGTAGCATTAATATCGGCGCTGCCGAAGCCGTCGCAGGCGTGCTAGAATTGATGCATCCCCAGCCGGACAGGTACGCATGCCGCCTATCGGCCGTAATTAGCAAAAGGTTCAAATTAGTATCAGAGCAGCGTAGCATTAATATCGGCGCTCCCGAAGCCGTCGGAAGCATGCTAGAATTGATGCATCCCCACACGGACAGGTACGCATGCCGCCTATCGGCCGTAATTAGCAAAAGGTTCAAATTAGTATCAGAGCAGCGTAGCGTTAATATCGGCGCTCCCGAAGCCGTCGGAAGCATGCTAGAATTGATGCATCCCCACACGGACAGGTACGCATGCCGCCTATCGTCCGTAATTAGCAAAAGGTTCAAATTAGTATCAGAGCAGCGTAGCGTTAATATCGGCGCTCCCGAAGCCGTCGGAAGCGTGCTAGAATTGATGCATCCCCAGCCGGACAGGTACGCATGCCGCCTATCGTCCGTAATTAGCAAAAGGTTCAAATTAGTATCAGAGCAGCGTGGCATTAATATCGGCGCTCCCGAAGCCGTCGGAAGCATGCTAGAATTGATGCATTCCCACACGGACAGGTACGCATGCCGCCTATCGGCCGTAATTAGCAAAAGGTTCAAATTAGTATCAGAGCCGCGTAGCATTAATATCGGCGCTCCCGAAGCCGTCGGAAGCATGCTAGAATTGATGCATCCCCACACGTACAGGTACGCATGCCGCCTATCGTCCGTAATTAGCAGAAGGTTCAAAATAGTATCAGTGCAGCGTAGCATTAATATCGGCGCTCCCGAAGCCGTCGGAAGCATGCTAGAATTGATGCCTCCCCACACGGACAGGTACGCATGCCGCCTATCGGCCGTAATTAGCAAAAGGTTCAAATTAGTATCAGAGCAGCGTAGCATTAATATCGGCGCTCCTGAAGCCGTCGGAAGCATGCTAGAATTGATGCATCCCCACACGGACAAATACGCATGCCGCCTATCGGCCGTAACTAGCAAAAGGTTCAAATTAGTATCAGTGCAGCGTAGCATTAATATCGGCGCTCCCGAAGCCGTCGGAAGCATGCTAGAATTGATGCATCCCCACACGGACAGGTACGCATGCCGCCTATCGGCCGTAATTAGCAAAAGGTTCAAATTAGTATCAGAGCAGCGTAGCGTTAATATCGGCGCTCCCTGAGCCGTCGGAAGCATGCTAGAATTGATGCATCCCCACACGGACAGGTACGCATGCCGCCTATCGGCCGTAATTAGCAAAAGGTTCAAATTAGTATCAGAGCAGCGTAGCGTTAATATCGGCGCTCCCGAAGCCGTCGGAAGCATGCTAGAATTGATGCATCCCCACACGGACAGGTACGCATGCCGCCTATCGTCCGTAATTAGCAAAAGGTTCAAATTAGTATCAGAGCAGCGTAGCGTTAATATCGGCGCTCCCGAAGTCGTCGGAAGCGTGCTAGAATTGATGCATCCCCAGCCGGACAGGTACGCATGCCGCCTATCGGCCGTAATTAGCAAAAGGTTCAAATTAGTATCAGTGCAGCGTAGCGTTAATATCGGCGCTCCCGAAGCCGTCGGAAGCGTGCTAGAATTGATGCATCCCCAGCCGGACAGGTACGCATGCCGCCTATCGGCCGTAATTAGCAAAAGGTTCAAATTAGTATCAGTGCAGCGTAGCGTTAATATCGGCGCTCCCGAAGCCGTCGGAAGCGTGCTAGAATTGATGCATCCCCAGCCGGACAGGTATGCACGCCGCCTATCGGCCGAAATTAGCAAAAGGTTCAAAATCGTATCAGAGCAGCGTAGCATGAATTCGGTGCTCGTGAGGCCGTCGGAAGCCTGCTAGAATTGATGCATCCCCAGCCGTACAGGTATGCACACCGCCTATCCGCCGAAATTAGCAAAAGATTCAAAATAGTATCAGAGCAGCGTAGCATTAATATCGGCGCTCCCGAAGCCATCGGAAGCGTGCTAGAATTGATGCATCCCCAGCCGGACCGGTACGCATGCCGCCTATCAGCCGTAATTAGCAAAAGGTTCAAAATAGTATCAGAGCAGCGTAGCATTAATATCGGCGCTCCCGAAGCCGTCGGAAGCGTGCTAGAATTGATGCATCCCCAGCCGGACAGGTACGCATGCCGCCTATCGGCCGTAATTAGCCAAAGGTTCAAATCAGTATCAGAGCAGCGTAGCATTAATATCGGCGCTCCCGAAGCCGTCGGAAGCATGCTAGAATTGATGCATCCCCACACGGACAGGTACGCATGCCGCCTATCGGCCGTAATTAGCAAAAGGTTCAAATCAGTATCAGAGCAGCGTAGCATTAATATCGGCGCTCCCGAAGCCGTCGGAAGCGTCCTAGAATTCATGCATCCCCAGCCGGAAAGGTACGCATGCCGCCTGTCGGCGTAATTAGCAAAAGGTTCAAATTAGTATCAGTGCAGCGTAGCATTAATATCGGCGCTCCCGAAGCCGTCGGAAGCGTGCTAGAATTGATGCATCCCCAGCCGGACAGGTACGCATGCCGCCTATCGGCCGTAATTAGCAAAAGGTTCAAATCAGTATCAGAGCAGCGTAGCATTAATATCGGCGCTCCCGAAGCCGTCGGAAGCATGCTAGAATTGATGCATCCCCACACGGACAGGTACGCATGCCGCCTATCGGCCGTAATTAGCAAAAGGTTCAAATCAGTATCAGAGCAGCGTAGCATTAATATCGGCGCTCCCGAAGCCGTCGGAAGCGTGCTAGAATTGATGCATCCCCAGCCGGAAAGGTACGCATGCCGCCTGTCGGCCGTAATTAGCAAAAAGTTCAAATTAGTATCAGTGCAGCGTAGCATTAATATCGGCGCTCCCGAAGCCGTCGGAAGCGTGCTAGAATTGTTGCATCCCCAGCCGGACAGGTACGCATGCCGCCTATCGGCCGTAATTAGCAAAAGGTTCAAATTAGTATCAGAGCAGCGTAGCGTTAATATCGGCGCTCCCGAAGCCGTCGGAAGCGTGCTAGAATTGATGCATCCCCAGCCGGACAGGTACGCATGCCGCCTATCGGCCGTAATTAGCAAAAGGTTCAAATTAGTATCAGTGCAGCGTAGCGTTAATATCGGCGCTCCCGAAGCCGTCGGAAGCGTGCTAGAATTGATGCATCCCCAGCCGGACAGGTACGCATGCCGCCTATCGGCCGAAATTAGCAAAAGGTTCAAAATCGTATCAGAGCAGCGTAGCATGAATTCGGTGCTCGTGAGGCCGTCGGAAGCCTGCTAGAATTGATGCATCCCCAGCCGTACAGGTATGCACACCGCCTATCGGCCGAAATTAGCCAAAGATTCAAAATAGTATCAGAGCAGCGTAGCATTAATATCGGCGCTCGCGAAGCCGTCGGAAGCGTGCTAGAATTGATGCATCCCCAGCCGGACAGGTACGCATGCCGCCTATCGGCCGTAATTAGCAAAAGGTTCAAAATAGTATCAGAGCAGCGTAGCATTAATATCGGCGCTCGCGAAGCCGTCGGAAGCGTGCTAGAATTGTTGCATCCCCAGCCGGACCGGTACGCATGCCGCCTATCGGCCGTAATTAGCAAAAGGTTCAAAATAGTATCAGAGCAGCGTAGCATTAATATCGGCGCTCGCGAAGCCGTCGGAAGCGTGCTAGAATTGATGCATCCCCAGCCGGACAGGTACGCATGCCGCCTATCGGCCGAAATTAGCAAAAGGTTCAAAATCGTATCAGAGCAGCGTAGCATGAATTCGGTGCTCGTGAGGCCGTCGGAAGCCTGCTAGAATTGATGCATCCCCAGCCGTACAGGTATGCACACCGCCTATCGGCCGTAATTAGCAAAAGGTTCAAAATAGTATCAGAGCAGCGTAGCATTAATATCGGCGCTCGCGAAGCCGTCGGAAGCGTGCTAGAATTGTTGCATCCCCAGCCGGACCGGTACGCATGCCGCCTATCGGCCGTAATTAGCACAAGGTTCAAATCAGTATCAGAGCAGCGTAGCATTAATATCGGCGCTTGCGAAGCCGTCGGAAGCGTGCTAGAATTGTTGCATCCCCAGCCGGACCGGTACGCATGCCGCCTATCGGCCGTAATTAGCAAAAGGTTCAAAATAGTATCAGAGCAGCGTAGCATTAATATCGGCGCTCCCGAAGCCGTCGGAAGCGTGCTAGAATTGATGCATCCCCAGCCGGACAGGTACGCATGCCGCCTATCAGCCGTAATTAGCAAAAGGTTCAAATCAGTATCAGAGCAGCGTAGCATTAATATCGGCGCTCCCGAAGCCGTCGGAAGCGTGCTAGAATTGTTGCATCCCCAGCCGGACAGGTACGCATGCCGCCTATCGGCCGTAATTAGCAAAAGGTTCAAATTAGTATCAGAGCAGCGTAGCGTTAATATCGGTGCTCGTGAGGCCGTCGGAAGCCTGCTAGAATTGATGCATCCCCAGCCGTACAGGTATGCACACCGCCTATCGGCCGTAATTAGCAAAAGGTTCAAAATAGTATCAGAGCAGCGTAGCATTAATATCGGCGCTCGCGAAGCCGTCGGAAGCGTGCTAGAATTGTTGCATCCCCAGCCGGACCGGTACGCATGCCGCCTATCGGCCGTAATTAGCACAAGGTTCAAATCAGTATCAGAGCAGCGTAGCATTAATATCGGCGCTTGCGAAGCCGTCGGAAGCGTGCTAGAATTGTTGCATCCCCAGCCGGACCGGTACGCATGCCGCCTATCGGCCGTAATTAGCAAAAGGTTCAAAATAGTATCAGAGCAGCGTAGCATTAATATCGGCGCTCCCGAAGCCGTCGGAAGCGTGCTAGAATTGATGCATCCCCAGCCGGACAGGTACGCATGCCGCCTATCAGCCGTAATTAGCAAAAGGTTCAAATCAGTATCAGAGCAGCGTAGCATTAATATCGGCGCTCCCGAAGCCGTCGGAAGCGTGCTAGAATTGTTGCATCCCCAGCCGGACAGGTACGCATGCCGCCTATCGGCCGTAATTAGCAAAAGGTTCAAATTAGTATCAGAGCAGCGTAGCGTTAATATCGGCGCTCCCGAAGCCGTCGGAAGCGTGCTAGAATTGATGCATCCCCAGCCGGACAGGTACGCATGCCGCCTATCGGCCGTAATTAGCAAAAGGTTCAAATTAGTATCAGTGCAGCGTAGCGTTAATATCGGCGCTCCCGAAGCCGTCGGAAGCGTGCTAGAATTGATGCATCCCCAGCCGGACAGGTATGCACGCCGCCTATCGGCCGAAATTAGCAAAAGGTTCAAAATCGTATCAGAGCAGCGTAGCATGAATTCGGTGCTCGTGAGGCCGTCGGAAGCCTGCTAGAATTGATGCATCCCCAGCCGTACAGGTATGCACACCGCCTATCGGCCGAAATTAGCAAAAGATTCAAAATAGTATCAGAGCAGCGTAGCATTAATATCGGCGCTCCCGAAGCCGTCGGAAGCGTGCTAGAATTGATGCATCCCCAGCCGGACCGGTACGCATGCCGCCTATCGGCCGTAATTAGCAAAAGGTTCAAATCAGTATCAGAGCAGCGTAGCATTAATATCGACGCTCCCGAAGCCGTCGGAAGCATGCTAGAATTGATGCATCCCCAGCCGGAAAGGTACGCATGCCGCCTGTCGGCCGTAATTAGCAAAAGGTTCAAATTTGTATCAGTGCAGCGTAGCATTAATATCGGCGCTCCCGAAGCCGTCGGAAGCGTGCTAGAATTGATGCATCCCCAGCCGGACAGGTACGCATGCCGCCTATCGGCCGTAATTAGCAAAAGGTTCAAATCAGTATCAGAGCAGCGTAGCATTAATATCGACGCTCCCGAAGCCGTCGGAAGCATGCTAGAATTGATGCATCCCCACACGGACAGGTACGCATGCCGCCTATCGGCCGTAATTAGCAAAAGGTTCAAATCAGTATCAGAGCAGTGTAGCAATAATATCGGCGCTCCCGAAGCTGTCGGAAGCGTGCTAGAATTGATGCATCCCCAGCCGGACAGGTACGCATGCCGCCTGTCGGCCGTAATTAGCGAAAGGTTCAAATTAGTATCAGAGCAGCGTAGCGTTAATATCGGCGCTGCCGAAGCCGTCGGAAGCGTGCTAGAATTGATGCATCCCAACACGGACAGGTACGCATGCCGCCTATCGGCCGTAATTAGCAAAAGGTTCAAATTAGTATCAGAGCAGCGTAGCGTTAATATCGGCGCTCCCGAAGCCGTCGGAAGCGTGCTAGAATAGATGCATCCCCAGCCGGACAGGTACGCATGCCGCCTATCGGCCGTAATTAGCAAAAGGTTCAAATCAGTATCAGAGCAGCGTAGCATTAATATCGGCGCTCCCGAAGCCGTCGGAAGTATGCTAGAATTGATGCATCCCCACACGGACAGGTATGCATGCCCCCTATCGGCCGGAATTAGCAAAAGTTCGAAATAGTATCAGAGCAGCGTAGCATGAATTCAGTGCTCGAGAGGCCGTCCGAAGCGTGCTAGAATTGATGCATCCCCGGCCGGATAGGTATGCATGCCGCCTGTCGGCCGCCATTAGCAAAAGTTCGAAATAGTATCAGAGCAGCGTAGCATGAATTCGGTGCTCGTGAGGCCGTCGTAAGCGTGCTAGAGTTGATGCATCCCCAGCCGGACAGGTATGCACGCCGCCTATCGGCCGCAATTAGCAAAAGGTTCAAAATAGTATCAGAGCAGCATAGCAAGAATTCGGTGCTCGTGAGACCGTCGGAAGCGAGCTAGAATTAATGCATCCCCAGCCGGACAGGTATTGCATGCCGCCTATCGCCCGAATTAGCAAAAGGTTCAAAATAGTATCAGAGCAGCATAGCATGAATTCGGTGCTCGTCAGGCCGTCGGAAGCGTGCTAGAATTAATGCATCCCCAGCCGGACAGGTATGCACGCCGCCTATCGGCCGCAATTAGCAAAAGGTTCAAAATAGTATCAGAGCAGCATAGCAAGAATTCGGTGCTCGTGAGACCGTCGGAAGCGAGCTAGAATTAATGCATCCCCAGCCGGACAGGTATTGCATGCCGCCTATCGCCCGAATTAGCAAAAGGTTCAAAATCGTATCAGAGCAGCGTAGCATGAATTCGGTGCTCGTGAGGCCGTCGGAAGCCTGCTAGAATTGATGCATCCCCAGCCGTACAGGTATGCACACCGCCTATCGGCCGAAATTAGCAAAAGATTCAAAATAGTATCAGAGCAGCGTAGCATTAATATCGGCGCTCCCGAAGCCGTCGGAAGCGTGCTAGAATTGATGCATCCCCAGCCGGACCGGTACGCATGCCGCCTATCGGCCGTAATTAGCAAAAGGTTCAAATCAGTATCAGAGCAGCGTAGCATTAATATCGACGCTCCCGAAGCCGTCGGAAGCATGCTAGAATTGATGCATCCCCAGCCGGAAAGGTACGCATGCCGCCTGTCGGCCGTAATTAGCAAAAGGTTCAAATCTGTATCAGTGCAGCGTAGCATTAATATCGGCGCTCCCGAAGCCGTCGGAAGCGTGCTAGAATTGATGCATCCCCAGCCGGACAGGTACGCATGCCGCCTATCGGCCGTAATTAGCAAAAGGTTCAAATCAGTATCAGAGCAGCGTAGCATTAATATCGACGCTCCCGAAGCCGTCGGAAGCATGCTAGAATTGATGCATCCCCACACGGACAGGTACGCATGCCGCCTATCGGCCGTAATTAGCAAAAGGTTCAAATCAGTATCAGAGCAGTGTAGCAATAATATCGGCGCTCCCGAAGCTGTCGGAAGCGTGCTAGAATTGATGCATCCCCAGCCGGACAGGTACGCATGCCGCCTGTCGGCCGTAATTAGCGAAAGGTTCAAATTAGTATCAGAGCAGCGTAGCGTTAATATCGGCGCTGCCGAAGCCGTCGGAAGCGTGCTAGAATTGATGCATCCCAACACGGACAGGTACGCATGCCGCCTATCGGCCGTAATTAGCAAAAGGTTCAAATTAGTATCAGAGCAGCGTAGCGTTAATATCGGCGCTCCCGAAGCCGTCGGAAGCGTGCTAGAATAGATGCATCCCCAGCCGGACAGGTACGCATGCCGCCTATCGGCCGTAATTAGCAAAAGGTTCAAATCAGTATCAGAGCAGCGTAGCATTAATATCGGCGCTCCCGAAGCCGTCGGAAGTATGCTAGAATTGATGCATCCCCACACGGACAGGTATGCATGCCCCCTATCGGCCGGAATTAGCAAAAGTTCGAAATAGTATCAGAGCAGCGTAGCATGAATTCAGTGCTCGAGAGGCCGTCCGAAGCGTGCTAGAATTGATGCATCCCCGGCCGGATAGGTATGCATGCCGCCTGTCGGCCGCCATTAGCAAAAGTTCGAAATAGTATCAGAGCAGCGTAGCATGAATTCGGTGCTCGTGAGGCCGTCGTAAGCGTGCTAGAGTTGATGCATCCCCAGCCGGACAGGTATGCACGCCGCCTATCGGCCGCAATTAGCAAAAGGTTCAAAATAGTATCAGAGCAGCATAGCAAGAATTCGGTGCTCGTGAGACCGTCGGAAGCGAGCTAGAATTAATGCATCCCCAGCCGGACAGGTATTGCATGCCGCCTATCGCCCGAATTAGCAAAAGGTTCAAAATAGTATCAGAGCAGCATAGCATGAATTCGGTCCTCGTCAGGCCGTCGGAAGCGTGCTAGAATTAATGCATCCCCAGCCGGACAGGTATGCACGCCGCCTATCGGCCGCAATTAGCAAAAGGTTCAAAATAGTATCAGAGCAGCGTAGCATGCATTCGGTGCTCGTGAGGCCGTCGAAAACGTGCGAGAATTGATGCATCCCCGGCCGGACAGGTATGCATGCCGCCTATCGGCCGGAATTAGCTAAAGGTTCAAAATAGTATCAGAGCAGCGTAGCATGAATTCGGTGCTCGTGAGGCCGTCGGAAGCGTGCAAGAATTGATGCATCCCCAGCCGGACAGGTATGCATGCTGTCTATCGGCCGGAATTAGCAAAATTTTCAAAATAGCATCACAGCAGCGTAGCATGAATTCGGTACTCGTGACGCCGTCGGAAGCGTGCTAGAATTGATGCATCCCTAGCCGGACAGGTATGCACGCCGCCTATCGGCCGCAATTAGCAAAAGATTCAAAATAGTATCAGAGCAGCGTAGCATGCGTTCGGTGCTCGTGAGGCCGTCGGAAGCGTGCTAGAATTGATGCATCGCCAGCCGGACAGGTATGCACGCCTCCTATCGGCAGGAATTAGCAAAAGGTTCAAAATCGAATCACATCAGTAAGGCATGTTGACGGGCTATTTGGTTTTTCATCTTGAAACCGATATTAATGCTAGCAGCTGTCATTCTATCTTGAAACTTGATAAAAAAAAGCACCTAGGCGCAAATAATTTCACAAGGACACAAAAAGGGACGAGGAGACAACGGACAGGCGCCAACTTCCAACTGTTTAGTGCTGGAAAAAAACACAAGCATTTATAGTCTCAGGCAACGCCCACATTTACAAACCATGTGCCTTATCGCAGCCGTGACTTATCGCCTAGCACGAACATTATTGCTCAGAAAATCGTGCTCCGCCGCACGGAACTTAACTGAAGTGTCACTCACGCACGACGCTGCCTTTTTCTTTATGTGAAAGGCTTCCAATGAAAGCCTCGCCTGCTTGAAATTGCTCTTGCCCAGAATCCTCGCCTTTTCCAGTCGAGGTGCACACTTGCACGTGTTAACGTGGCCCACCAAAATGGCGTATTTATCTTTATTATTCGCTACCTTTTCGTCATGTTCCCCAAGGCGTTTGTTGATGCACCTCCCCGTTTGCCCTATATAGGACATTCCACAGGTCAGGGGTATCTCGCACGCCACTCCTTCCATGCAGCGTATGAAGGTGCGCTGATGTTTTATGCTGCACCCAGGGCGCTCAGTGCCACAAATCCGGGGTATAAGTTTGCTCAACTTGTTTGGGGCTGAAAAAACGAGCGGTACCTTGTGCCTGTCAGCCACCTTCTTCAAATTGTGCGACACTTTCTGCACATAAGGCATGACTTCAGGTTTTACCGCAGGGCCCCTTTCTTCAAGATTCGTTTTACTGGTGCAGCGTTTTGTTTTTTGGAGGAGGGTTTCAGCTACAGCAGTCAACACCACCGAGGGGAAAGCAGCAGTCAAAAGGCGTCCAATCTGATTTCTTAGGCTATCGTGCATTTGGCCAGAACAGCTACTACTAAAGCTAGTTGGAAATACATACTTGAAGGAACTGGTGAGCGCTAAAAAACACGGAAAAAGGGACGAACACACAGGACGAAGAGCTTTCTAACAACTGTTTAATCTCAAAAGGAACATGACTATATACACACATTTGGCGTCATATCATGCACAGAAGAGGGAGGAACGCACGCACTGACAAGTATGAAAGAAAAAAGGAAAACAGGTAAAAAACTACGCGCGCTTACAACAGCCGAAGATTACTGTTCTTGAGATAGGTTAATTCAGTTCCCCCTAACATCACCGAAGGGGAGCTGACGCATTGCTTATCTGGAGCAACGTGCATTGCGAAAGCTTCGGGAATTTTCCGTTCCCGTCTGTTGCTAGCCCTACCTATAACCTTGGTGTTTTTTAGCAGTGGTATGCATTTACAATGTGCACAATGAGGTGCCAGATTCCCGGTTTTTGCAATTTGTTCACATAATCTTTCGTGTTCCCGGAGCCTCTTGTTAAGGCATCTGCCCGTTTGCCCAACGTAAGTTCGTTGGCAGCTGAGCGGAATGCTGTAAATGCACATAATATCTTAACTTTCTTTAGGTACGTTGATGATTACTTGCTTTGCCTTCCCAACAGCCCATTTGATTCTATAAACGTGGAAAGCATTCTTAATGAATGGAAGATAGCTTTTCCTGGTTTCCAGTTCACTTCTGAAACCCCAAAGGACAGTCAGATTAGATTCCTAGACATGCTGGTGACTTGCGGCGACAATCACACTTGCTGGGCTTACAAGCCTAGAGCAGAAAACCGCTGTTGCGGTTTGACTCCGGTCATTCCAGAATTGTAAAGCGATCTGTAGCTACGTCTTGCCTGAAACTAGCTATAAAAAAATCTTGCCCCCACTCGATAATTCACAGCGTAGAACAACAGGTCTCCCGATTGAAGGAGAGCGGTTATCCGGAGCAGTTACTTTGCGGCATTGCAGAAAGCTTACTGAGAGAAGCTACTGGGTCCCACAAAACTAAGAAAACGAGCTACGAGGGCCGCACTGCCGTGATGCCGTATGCTCACAATATCTCCCACAGAATAAGGAGGACAGCCAACAAGTACGGAGTCCAGGTGGTTTTCTCAGCTCCCAATAAGCTCATTGGAATGTGTAAAAATGTCAACGAGACTGAAGACCACAAAAAGAAACCTGGGTGCAACATCAAACACGAAAACACCTATGTAAAGTGTGACGAAAACGTCATTTACAGCATTCCGCTCAGCTGCCAACGAACTTAGGTTGGGCAAACGGGCAGATGCCTTAAAGGGCCCCTGCCCAACCTCGGGCAGCAAACACTCTCTACCTCTCTTTGAGCGAGCCTCCTCTCCTTCCGTTCCCTCCTCGAAATTTTTCTCTCCCGCTCCTCGTCGAGTAGGCTCGGCAAGGCAAAATCACCCCTTCTTTCTCCAATGTAAGCCGGAGGCGTGGTGTCTGTGGAGTGCGTCACAGGGCTACGTCATGGCCCCGCCTTAAATAGAATTCTTTTCTTGGTTTTTGCTGCTGGGTCTGTGAGGGGAGGGGGGGGGGGCGCTGCGGGCGCGCACACTGAACGATCGAGAGGCGAGATCTGCTCGACCACCTAGACTTGTTAGCGAGCGCATCCTTTCATACATCTGTTTGTCATTCCCAGTTAGCGAGCCACCTTTTCATTTTTTTAGGCCTCCCCACCGCTTCACGAGCGGAGGGGCGGAAGTCGGTTCTGTTCGAAACACACGGCGAAGTGCGGGCCCGGCAACCGCCCGTTTGCTTTTCTTCATATGTGTTTGTGTTCTGTGTGTTTGTGTCTTTTCTCCGCTCCGAAGCCCATGTCGTTCATTGGAGTCAAGGCGTACGCAAGATGCATGAAGGATAAGCGGTGTCTGTGCGGAGCGGTCAAGTGGGCGAGCGAGGGAAAGGCTCTGCTGCACTAGTAATTAAAACCTTGTTCTGGGGGGCTTGCATAGAAGAAAAAAAAATGAGAAGGGAGCGCGCACGCAGAGCGTCTCGTGACGTGATCACGGCGGGGGGGGGGGGCGAACCAACTCCCTCAGTTTTACTATTTTTTACTTTTTATGGCTAGGGTTCAAGCCTGTCGCCGCACGCTCCCTCCGCAGTTTTTTTTTGTTTTGTTCCTTCATGCGGGTTTGTAGGCATGAGCCAGAACAGAAGGCGCTGCGGAAAGCGTTGTGCAGACGACGCGACGCCAAGGCTACGCCCAACCTTCTCCCGTCAGTCAGAACGATGCACCAATGGAGTGCCTTTAGCGAAAGTAACCCCCCATGACGTCAACGGGGTTCAGAGTAGTGGGGCGGGCCGTTTTTGTTGAAGGAAAGAACGAGCGGGCTTTGATTTGAATTTTCGCAGCTTTTCGGGGCGCTCATGGCTCTAGTATTTTGCAGAGGTTATCTTCGATGCCTCATCTATGCAGTGGGCTTGTTTTTCAAAAATGTCCGGACCCTGGTCAGTGGCCCTTTAACAAGAGGCTCCGGGAACACGAAAGATTATGTGAACAAATTGCAAAATCCGGGAATCTGGCACCTCATTGTGCACATTGTAAATGCATACCGCTGCTAAAAAACACCACGGTTATAGGTAGGGCTAGAAATAGACGGGAACGGGAAATTCTCGAAGCTTTCGCAATGCACGTTGCTCCAGATAAGCAATGCGTCAGCTCCCCTTCGGTGATGTTAGGGGGAACTGAATTAACCTATCTCAAGAACAGTAATCTTCGGCTGTTGTAAGCGCGCGTAGTTTTTTACCTGTTTTCCTTTTTTCTTTCATACTTGTCAGCGCGTGCGTTCCTCCCTGCTCTGTGCATGATATGGCGTCAAATGTGTGTATATAGTCATGTTCCTTTTGAGATTAAACAGTTGTTAGAAAGCGCTTCGTCCTGTGTGTTCGTCCCTTTTTCCGTGTTTTTTAGCGCTCACCAATTCCTTCAAGTATGTATTTCCAACTAGCCCCAATAGTAGCTCTTTTGACCAAATGCACGATAGTCTAAGAAATCAGATTGGACGCCTTTTGGCTGCTGGCTTCCCCTCGGTGGTGTTGACTGCTGTCGCTGAAACCCTCCTCCAAAAACCAAAACGCTGCTCCAGTCCAAAGAATCTTGAAGAAAGGGGCCCTCCGGTAAAACCTGAAGTCATGCCTTATGTGCACAAAGTGTCACACAATTTGAAGAAGGTGGCTAGCAGGCACAAGGTACCGCTCGTTTTTTCAGCCCCAAACAAGTTGAGCAAACTTATACTCCGGATTTCTGGCACTGAGCGCCCTGGGTGCAGCATAAAACATCAGCGCACCTTCATACGCTTCATGGAAGGAGTGGTGTACGAGATACCCCTGACCTGTGGAATGTCCTATATAGGGCAAACGGGGAGGTGCATCAACAAACGCCTTGGGGAACATGACAAAAAGGTAGCGAATAATAAAGATAAATACGCCACTTTGGTGAGCCACGTTAACACGCGGAACTGTGCACCTCGACTGGAAAAGGCGAGGATTCTGGGCAAGAGCAATTTCAAGCAGGCGAGGCTTTTATTGGAAGCCTTCCACATAAATAAAAGGCAGCCTTGTGCGTGAGTGACACTTTAGTTAAGTTGTATGCGGCGGAGCACGATTTTCTGAGCAATAATGTTCGTTCTAGGCGATAAGTCACGGCTGCGATAAGGCACGTGGTGCGTAAATGTGGGCGTTGCCTGAGACTATAAATGTATGTGTTTTTTTCGAGCACTAAACAGTTGGAAGTTGGCGCCTGTCCGTTGTCTCCTCGTCCCTTTTTGTGTCCTTGTGAAATCGCCTAGGTGGGTTTTTTCCCAAGTTTCAAGATAGAATCAGAGCTGCGTAGCATTAATATCGGCGCTCTTGAGGCTGACGGAAGGGTGCTAGAATTGAGGCATCCCCCGCCGGACAAGTATGCATGCCGCCTCAAACCACCCATAACCCCCCCCTCCGTCCTCTTTGCCGAGTCCCTACTGCCGACAAACGAGGTGGGACCAAGGGTGCAACTGCCGGTATAGCGGCTTGTGCTGGTTCGTCGTCGCCGGAGACGATGCGAATATCCGATTTCCTTCGATCGATCCAGGCAAGTACAACAAACAAATAGCATAAAACAATTAAGGCGACCAAATGCCATTTCTGTGCGAAATTCGAGCTCGAAGGGTTCAGAGGTTTAGCTGGGATAAGCATTCTACGGCGCACGTTTAGTTGCGGACCACGCAGTATGTACCTTTGCTTTTTTGCATCTCTCAGTTAATAATTACACTGCGCTTACGTCGTTGAGTCAGTTTCTGAAGCACACGCTTAAACAAGGATAAGGCGGTCACTGATTTGAAGGCACCGAAGACTGGAAAAAAATTCGAATACGGAGCGCGACACAATCGGCACAGCCTCCAACCGTGAGTCGGGGGTTTTAGAGCCACATTGCCGATTAGCTTCGAAAGACAAATTATATCGAAATTCAACACGAATCATCAGCTAGTCCATTTTTCATTTCACCTCCGTCGCGGCCGCTAAGTACTAACTCGTGCGACGCAGCACTGCTCAGACAGACGAGGTACACAAAGAGATCTTGGAAAGTTTCTGCCATCCAGCCCGCGGTGCTGAAGCAGAGCGGCCAAGTGGCTGCTTTTCACAAAGAAATGAGGACAAAATAGATGCGCTCGGGGAGGACTCTGCGCACTGTGTTCAGAAAGCCATCCCAGCAATCCGGCAGCTGCGTGCATATTCGTTTACGGCCCCGTGGGGCCTTTTGACTCCACTTTCTTGGCTTTCTCCCCTGCCCAAGTAGAAGCGCACGCTAGCACCGCGAACGGCGCCGTAGGAAGCAGACGACGCGCAAGTTCCGCGACCTATAGGTGGCGCGACGAGCCATTCAATATGGCTGCCTTAGTGGTGGTCAAGCTAGTCGAGACCGGATGCGTACATGCTTTTTCGACGTTGCGTGCCTTCGAGGAAAGGCGCCTGCGGAAATTCCTCTGCCGTTCTCGCAGGCCGTAACGTTAGGGGATATACTGGAACACATAGGATAGCGCGAAAAAAGACGTATGTGCCTAATCCAAGGTGAAGAAGTGCTCAACACATTTGGTGAAGACATTGTTCAAATGTGATACTATCCACATGTGTCAGTAGTTTGCAACTTGCCAAACAGTCTCACATAATTGATTCTGTTACGTTACACAAAATGTATCAAAAACTGTCGACTACCAAACATAGCATGAAAAGAAATAGCGACCATTACTGGCAGCGTGCATTTTGCCGGCAGAAGATAAAGTGTCCGCTGTGGCATTCACGTCAGACTGGCTGCTTTTGGCGAAATGATGAGCCGTTTTGTTTTCGCTGCTTACGCTTCTCCTGAATCCCCTTAATACTAAGGAACCTCGTAATTGGAAGCAGGATAGTAGCGCGGGTTTCCGGTTGGAGACTGGACTTTCACGCGGGCCGCTCCGGGTCTTCTGCGCACTTAAAAAAAAATTACCTGTCACTCCTTGCGCTTTCTGTTGCGCCGAAATGCGTGAAGGAACTTCTAACTGCCTCATAGCCGAGAAAAGTGACGAAAGTGACACAGGAATTATTCTCATGGCACACTGAGCAGCTGATTAACTGCAAGTCCTAAATAAAAGCCAGGCGCTCTACACAGCACACAAGCTCGAACAATCATCTCTTTCGAACTTGCCACTAGAGTACTATAAAGTGTAGGGCAATCTTGTACAAGTAATCTTGTACACGCCTAGAGGTAAGATGTTGACAACTAATATGAATTTGTGCCTGGGCAGTGAGCAGTTAGAGATAGTGGACTCCGTTAACATCCTTGGGGTGCATTTTTCAAAGCACCTTACCTGGAATGAGCATGTTGATCACCTACAATCAAAATTGTCATCTGCCATTGGTGTCATTGCTCGTCTGCGTCGCATTCTCCCGACCAAGGTAAAATTAATGTTGTACAATGCACTGGTGGTATCTGTCATGCAGTATTGCATTGTGGTGTGGGGCACAACTGGCGTGACAAACTTGCAGAAACTACATTTGCTACAAAAAAGAGCTGTACGTTACATAGCTGATGTCCATTATACATACTCCACAAAACCACTTTTTCCAAAATATGAAATTCTTCCTGTGTTTTGTTTTTATAATTACAGGTTGATGTTGTGCTACAAAGGTTTTGTAAAGTTTGGCATTGATTACATAACTCATCTGGCAAAACTCCAAGAAAACACAAATATTCGTCAGACCCGACATAAAGAAATGTGGTTTGTATACACCCCGAGAACCTCCTATGATGAACAATCTCTATCTTATACATTACCTTCGCTGTTAAACTTACTAGACCGACAAAATTTTGATCCCTCCAGAAACCGAAACTGTCGCATTAAACGTTTTTGTCAACTTCTTCATTTGCAAGACTAAACCATGCCTTCCTATTCGCCTAATTTTGTTCACTAATGTTTCTTATGTGTGTTGATTTATCTGTATTACCTTTTGTTGCTTCTTCCATTTGATTGCCGTCTTGTTTCATTCTGTATTACCCGTTGATTTGTGATATTTTTTCATTTTTGTGTAAGACTGGCCGTCATCCTGCTGTCATGCCAACTAACAAGGGGTCGGGACCTCGTCAAGCTGTTCGAGCTTTTAGTCCCGTACTCCTCCTTTTCTAAGGAAATAAAATGATTGATTGATTGATTGATTGATTGATTGATTGATTGATTGATTGATTGATTGATTGATTGATTGATTGATTGATTGATTGATTGATTGATTGATTGATTGATTGATTGATTGATTGATTGATTGATTGATTGATTGATTGATTGAATTACAAGCCATGAAAGAAAACCAAATCGATAAATTGCCCTTAAGTAATAAGGAGCTAATCGGAGGCAACTGCCGGGAAAATTTCACCCTAGAGAGTCTGCTGCCGCCAGAATTGCCTGTTGTACCATTTGTTTCAAGGAATAAGCAGAAATAGTTATGCGCTGTCAGTAGCATGCACTTACAGCTGGGCTGGGTCGTTTCCGCACATAAATATTGCACGCTTGCCGGAACGTCATGTGTGACAAACCGTACGTGCACCACTCGCACAAAAATCGAATCTCGCTAGCAGACATATTCGCATTAGACGGAAGACATTAACAAAAAGAAGTATATTACATGTCCCGCCGCCGCGGTGGCTCAGCGGTTATGGTGCTCGGCTGCTGACCCAAAAGACGCGGGTTCGATCCCGGCCGCGGCGGCTAGAATTTCTTTGGAGGAGAAATTCTAGAGACCCGTGTACTGTGCGATGTCAGTGCACGTTAAAGAACCCCAGGTGGTCGAAATTTCCGTAGCCCTCCACTACGGCGTCTCTCATAGCCTTAGTCGCTTTGGGACGTTAAACCCCTTAAACCTAACCTAGTATATTACATGTACGGCTCCAGAAGAAATTGTCGCCGACGAAATGCCTACTGCAGCTTTCCGATCCGAAGTTTTACAACCCATTCCTTTTTCAATCGTTCGTCACTAGGAAATGTGTGCACATTCATCTGATTACTAACAGCTCTATTTGTGCACTGTGGCACACTGCACATTCGCTTGCTTTCAGACTTTCTGTCCTACCCAAGCGACGCACAAACAGCGTGGTTAAAATGGACACGCAGTCGCGAGCTGCCTCCCGCTGCCGGCAGCCACCACCACTCGACCGCTTCGCTCGTCGGCCGCACGGTGGCGGCAGCGTCTACGGAACTTGCGAAGGAGAGCAGTGGGGATGAGATCAAGTGATGAAAACCCCTCCCGTGCCTAACGACTATACATAAAGCACAACAATTAGTGGCGCTCGCTATTTGTTCGTTAGCACTTGACAAAATGGCTGAAAATGAGAGAAAGTAACTTGTTTGTTCCTGGCAGCCTCTTAGGAGCCTACGGTGGCTCGTTTCCCCCATGGGCCGGGGGCTACGAAAAATGAGTTTGTGCCCCACGGTGCAGCCATTAAATTAAATGTTTTTAAGCACGCTAGTGCTAAAAGTCATGTTGCGCAGAAAATCCAGCGTCGTCGTTGTCGCGGGTATGGCTCTGGCAGATTGCCCCCAGAGGGAGCAACCTGGGTGGGCCGCCTAGGCACGTGATCCTGCGGCAGTTAAATTGATGACCGGAAGGGCAGTCTGGGCCGCACAAGGCCCACCGCTGGGAGCACCTCTCAGGGCAGTGGCGCGTCGTTTAACCGCTGCGCCAGAGGGTACTCCCAGGGATCTATGACCCATTACGCTATCGTCATACCCTTAAGGTGTCTCCTGCAATTTTTTTCATTAGAGAGTTTCAGTATTGCGGGCTTTACATAATTGCGTGCAAAGCGGAATAGAGGGTCCAGAGTGCGTATGCGCAGAACGCTAACGGGAAAGTAGCGGTAGCGTGCGCACGCAATTTTCAAAAGTTAGCGTTGCTGCTTTTGCGCCCTTAGCGTGAAAACATGGCGGCGTCCCTCCAAGCGAGAGCCGCTCGCTTCAGCCAATTCAGCAGTCCTTGCGATTTCGGTCGGCATGTTTACCGGCAACTACTGCTGTTCTTGCTTTTCGTTATTACTTACCTTGCTGCCACGATAAAGTTTAAGCTGCAATTCAGCCGAGTTTTTGAGATACGCTCTCGATTATGGAGAGCGAAAGCCTAATGGGACCTCTAGCTGCACTGCTAGGGTCTGCAACAACCCGGAACGTAACACAAACGTCCGGAACAAAACGAAAATATATTTCGAGCTTTGTCGCGGTGTTTTATGTATTTATATGATGTAACACAACAAGTTATACGAAAATCACAAAAGTTTTTTGAACCTTAGACGCTCTGTGATGGAAAATATTTTTTGCTCGATCGGCCTGTAGTTAACATTCCCTTGTCTATATGGCGCCACTGCTATACATTTTTTAATTTCATTTTATTTCAGTTCTTATGTCATTTTGCTGCCGAAAATAAGCGCTGCTGTAAAAATTGGCTTAAAAGACTCTGAAATGTGATATTTTGGCAAGTTAGAGGCAGTGGCGATCATTTTCGCCTCCATGTAAAGCACATTGCGTTTCTATACTAAAACTGTCTTTGGGGATGAGTTGCTTGCGGTCCGCTAACGTAATTTCCCTCAGGTCACGCTAGTAAAGGCGACGGCAGCTGAATGGGTTTTGCGCTCGGCAGCATGTGCGCGCGCAATCACGCGTTCCCGGAGGTACAGGCTCCACTGGGTCTGGCTTAGGCATTCCACAGTGAATGGATGACATTGGGCGTGGACAGTTAAAAGGAGCTGCGAGAAGAGCGCTTTTAAACCGCCTTTTCGTAAACTGCCCTGTATCTTGCCCTTTCCGCTAAGAAGCTTGGATGAAGGCGCAGTCTTGGAAAGCTGACTCGCGCAGCGGGAGCAGACGCCGCGCGTGCATGGCGCTCATCGGATGGATCGCATTCCTCCTTTCGGATATACGGGGGTCAACGACGCCGCGCGAGGAAGCTGTGGTGTGCAAAAGACTATATCAATGGAGGCAGCGTACGTTTCGTAAAGCTCTCATCAAAAAGTGCGTCACAGTGATGCTGCGCAAAATTTCTCAGTCTATCATGACTAAAGGCGCAATGTCCACCAAAACAGACCAACGAACTAATGCGCCAGACCAGCACCAGATGGCCAATAGCTTAAAGCGATTACCTGCGCGTAATTTCACTCCACCTGTTCGCTCCCCTCAATTTACCTGAGGAGTGAAACGCCTCCTCCTGCGCCACACTTTCTACAGAGTTGGAGGACGTTTATTTTTTTCGCTTGCGTAATGCAACAAAGCTTTACAGTCACCTCTAACCCGCACCGAACGCAAACTAGGTTCGTCCCTGGACATAAATAAAGAGGTTTACTTTTGTAAAAAAATTCAGGCGGCACTGTCTAAAGTGCGTAGAGGCGAAAGCGTTTTCCGCACCGCCTCTCTGGCACTGGTGACGTCACCACTGGATGACGTCATAGATAATTAATGAGTAATTTACTGAGTGATGACAAATTACTAAGTAGTGGCTAATTACTGGTAAATGACTAAATAGAAATTAACTGCTAATTAATTACGCTTAAGCTTCGCCTTTAGGAGTGGAACACGGCAGCGTGTTATAGCTTTGCCAGGGAGTCCACGGAACGCCACCACCCGTTCGGCGCGATGCCTTGCCCTTTGAACGCGACGCTTTTTGAGGAAAGGAAATGGCGCAGTAATTCCCTGTCACCTTGGTGGACACCTGAACCGCACCGTACAGGAAGGGAAGAAGTCAGAGTGAAATAAGAAAGAGGGGCCGTAATGAAGAAAATGAAAATTCCATTTGAGGAAAGGAAATTACGCAGTAACTGTCTAACAAATTTCGGTGGACGCCCGTCAAAAGCGTGACACCTCTGCTAACAAGCTTCTGCTGATAACCTTCTGTCGACAACGATGAGGCATTAAAGGTTTTCGCCTTAAAAGTGATTTGTCTAAGCAAAGCATCTCAATAGGTACTATTCAGAGAAGGCATCCAATTACGTACATGAGTACCAGAAGAGACTGTCTCGAAATCAATAGCTTTATTGCTAATTGAACATATTTTATGCCCTTCAGGGGTGCCATTCAGCGACCTTCGGAGGAATACGCTACGGTTCAAGGAGTCTAATTACCTGGCAGTGCTACTACGACACCAACACTCGCTGTGAGGGAAATGCAGGAGGACGCCAGTTATCTCCGTTCACCATGCAACTGCTTCCGAGCGAAGTCTTTCTGCACTGTGCTGCTGTTTACTGAGTGCTGCCAACTCAAACGCGGCATCGATCTCCGCTCTTGAAGAAGTTGGTAAACGCGCTCAGGAAGTCGCTGCCAGAACCATTTATGAGTGTTGAAAAGAAACGCGTTTCAGCGCTAGCTAAGGGTTACGCTATATCAGCGACGCCAAGAGGTAACGCACTAGTCTCACGATCCCCGCCCGGCTGCCGCTTTTTTCGCAAGTTTCGTAAAGGTCCTGCAGAGGGCGTGCGCTTAGCAGGAGTGGAATTTGGGACACTCCACCACAGACCAAGAATTCCGCGGGAAATGATCACACGCCAAAGCCCGGCACGCCCTTGAGCGAGCGCAGTCACGTGCCCCGTGCGAGTAGCAAAAGCGGTTCACCGACCTGTTCGTCCTCCATCCCGGGTCCGGTCTGCGCGGCGGCGGCGGCGGTGCCAGGTGGGCGATAGCGCCCGAGGCGCCTCCTGTTTACCGACGACGACGACCGGCTCACATGACGCGTCCTCGCGGCGACCTTGGCAGGCTCGTAACGGTGCGCGCCGCTTCCTACAGCTGCGGGCCTAAGCTGTCCCAGCAAACCCGGCGGTTTTGTCCCAAAAATGCCGACCGCCAGGAATGCCTGCCACACATCCATTTGCACACCTTTTCGCTCTTCGCCTGCTACCGAACGCGGGAATAAAATTCTATTTTCCATTTGCCATCAAACTTTCTTTGCATGAAACGCCAGTTTTCCGCTCAGGCACACATTATTTTTACTAAGAACGAAATTTAGATGGACTAGTCCCTCTTTCTATACAGCGCCCGTCGTTAGCGCCAATTTCAAATAACATCTGAGAACACTACAGTTTAATTGTCTCTTTGGTTGGTCTTTCATTCTGAACCATTCGTGGAAATAGCGGAGCGTACAAGTTTAAAATGTGTCTCTTTCGTCTTTGTCACCAAGCCTGATCCAACTGCGTTTTCGAGGACCTCGGATTTCGACGACCTCACACATTTTTTATTGTTTCAAAGATTTTAATTATTTTTTTTTCTTTTTAAGCACACGTGTAGATTTGCAATTGCCGCCCGTTTTTATTCAGAAATTTTGAGTTTGCAAATACAATGCGATAACGAGGCCTATGTTACTGAAAATTGAATCAGCTCCATTTTCACGTATCATATTAAATTTTCGAGAAAGATTTAACAGCAACTCAGAAAATATGGCAGTTTTTTTTTTACGCTAAGTAAAGAGTTCGCTCCATAATCGCCACACAGTGAAAATATTAGATAAAATTAAAGAACTTATGAGATTTTATCGGTAATTCTTTTTTCTTTTAAAAAGAAAAACAACTATGACTTATGTAAATAAAGATGGTTATGACATCATTAAAATGACTTAATAATGATAACTGCTCAGTCTCTCACGACGATAAAAGTGGGCGCAAATACGCAGGAGTAGTAAAGTGCAAAACTGCTCCACCATCTGCCGCGATGACCTAAGAAAGCTGTTTTCCCTTTAAGCTTAGGTTATGCATTTAATCCCTAATTGTCCCTTAATTGCCAAAATGTCAGAACTGGGGAAAAAGACAATCTCTGGCAGATATCTTGAGCATGTGTGTTGGAAAAGAGCGTTTCTGCTTGCGTTATAACCTGGGGAGGAGGCACTCCTTGGGCAGCCGGTTCGGAGACAGCGCTCGACGAATGCTTGCGAAAGGCCGCTCCCGCGCACCCGTGGCGCCGCAACAAGACTCGGCTGAGAAGTTCGCCACTGGCATCAGCAGACTTCAAACTGCAGCGATTTCTTGGCAGGTGTCTAATATTTGGCTTAACGCAGCTTATCACTGATCCTTCTATCTTCTTCTATCTACTACTCTTCTATCTACTACTCATCTTGATAACCTTGCGCCCATCATCCATTTTCGCGCCTTAAGCAACTACTTGAAAGCTCCCTTTTGTTGCAACGCCCTAAAGAAGCAAAAACAAACCGAAAAACGAGAATACTTCCATCCCCTCGCCGCTAACTTTTCACTAAATCAATTATTGTTTTTCAAAGCACAGATGCATAGGCAAATACGTGTTCGCATTCCCACCTATGGGTCACTCTGCGCCCAGTCGGCCCGGAAGGTGGGCTTCCATGCCGGCTACACGCAGGCGTTACTCGTGCGCGACACGTTTCTCCAACCCGCGGTGCAGAGTCGCAGCCACGGCAGGTTCGGACGAAATAGGCAACTGCAGAGCACGCTAGGAAATAGTTTATACTCTTAACGCGAAGTAAAGCACACTGCGGAAGAATGTTCTATCCAATAAAATAGAGGCTCGTAGCTCACCAAGCCGCGCAGTCGACCTGCCTTGGGTCGTGCGGGGGACGCCGGGAAGGAAAGGGTCCCTCGCGAGGGCAGCTCGGCAGGAGGCCAGCGGCAAGAGCGTTTCCCGCCGCGCGCTCCTCTTTTTAGCCCCTCGGGAATTGCCTTAATAGGAGCTCAGAAGCTCATGCATACGACCCTTCCCTAAGGGGCCACTGCGCTGTCGTGACGTCGTTGTTGGGAACGGCGAGAGTAGCGCCTTCTCTCCACATTCCCGGTGGCTGCATCGTCTCGGGACTCCGGCGCGTTCGACTCTAGCGCGGGGACGAGAAAGGATACCACCGTAACCCACACACCATTACAGTAACATAAAGACTGACATCACCACGGTTCAATGTGTCCCTCAAACGATTGTCTCTATCAGCCAAACAATCTAACTCATCTACCACAGAAGTATTGAACTGTCGGGTAAAAATACGACAGGCCAACCGCACAGAATAAAAACAAGTTTCAGTAAGAAAGCCCTACTTCCCGGACCCAACCAAGGGTGCAGAAATAATATAAACATTGCTGGCCACGGCACTAGGGCACTATGCTATGGCCGTAGCCGATCACGCCTCGTGCATGCAACGTAATCTCGCGCTGCATATCGTCGTCCTCATCAACCTCCACCTGCGGCGCGAACCGATCAGCTTAATCTCAATCTGGGCTTAACCTGGGTGTAATACCGTCGCCAGACGTACTGACGACGCAGCAAAGCGAAACCATGAGCCAACCGGGCTAAACACATGCTTTCGCGCGCCTACTCGTTTGAACTAGGTTAAAACGATACCACTGTTTTTCTACCATATATGCTCATCTAAGCTGTAAACCAACCCGAATTGATTTTGGAGAACTATTGCCGCGAATCTTTCAAGTTCATTCTTCAAAGCTGACGGCACCCCGCTTTATCGCTGTGTTTGTGATGCAAGAGGAGGCCAGATTTATCTCGATTGATCGCATCCAGGCGGAGCCAATTCTGTGTTGTTCCAGAATGTTGTAACTTAGCACTCGCGTCTCCAAAGTTCGCTATGAGCTTGAAATTGAGCACGGCAGTGAGCGCCGGCAATTCTCTTCGACGACCACCGAGCACGCCTGTTGCTACGCCGCCGCCGAGTCATTCAGCCCATTGTGGGCGCAAGTATCCCCAATAAATAGTTTCGTTTGGAAGCCATTTTCGCTGTCTTCCAGCTCGCAGTGACATCTGGTGGAGGTGCTGGTTGGGCGTCCATGTACCTGACACCCCCTTCAGGTCGTGACCCTCTGCGCTTCGCACCGGAGGACGAGCCACCAGTTCACCGAGCCAGCTCACGTTTCCAGGGGGCCGCATCGGGACCCTGTCGGACCGCACCCGACAGTGAAAAGACGGCGCAACGTCAACCATGGCCTCGTCACAGTCGTCGACCCCGATCGTCCTGCAGCAGCTACGGATGCCGCCAACATTCCATGGCTCTCCAGGTGAAGACCCCGAAGAATGGTTGGACCCGCGTGTCCTCATTCAACAGTTGGGATGATGCGATCAAAATAGGGTCAGCACGCACGTGGTACGAAAATGAGGAGTCTCTCCTAACGACATGCGGGCTATTCAAGAGGGAACTTTAGCGACAATCACCATTGTCGTGAGGAAAGAAAGAGCCGAACGACTCCTCGAGTCCAAGGTCCAGCTTCCCAACGAGCTCGTACGCGGGTACGCCGAAGGAATGAAGCGCCTCTTCTCCGCGCCGATCCCGGCATGACTGAGCAGAGTTTTTAATGCGTGGCGTCAAAGGACAACTCTTTGCCAGCTTCGTATTCCAGCCACCAAAAACCGTCGAGGAAATCATGCAAGAAGCCTGCACCATCGAGAAGACCCTCGATGTGCGGATTCGGCAATACAAGCGCCCTGCTTATGTCTATGCATTTCGTCTGGACACGATCAAATCAAACCAAATACTTTATTTGAGCATCGACAGTGAAAGTGCAACACTGGAGATGCTAGAGGGTGCTACCAAAAAGCCTGTAATGGCTTGACAAAGGCCAGAACCCCGTTTAGAAAGCAAAACACCAGGGGACAAAAGGAGCAAAGTAAAGAAAAGCCTTACAAGCATAGAGACAGCATTATAAAAAAAAACAAGTACATTAGGCGACAGGGCTAAAAAGTGGCAGGCACCAGATTACAAATGTTGAGCACAACTTCAGCAACGATGCACAGACTGTTGTATAGATTAGTTTGACGCGTTAACGGAGGCATTCAGAGCTTGTGGCAGTAAGTACTACTTGAATATTTGGCGGCCATAGGTAGTACGGGGGTAGAGAATCTTCCAAGCCTGACTACTTCGTGCGCTACAGGTTTTTGCATGTGCAGCTACAGCTGCAACTGCTTCTAGCAAAGGGTCATTATTTTTGCGACAGGCATAAAACGTTTCGAAAGAAGTGTATTGAACAGGTTCGGTAGGGACAGCTTGCGGGAAATTATCCGCGAAATCATCCGCGGGGAGTTATGGTGACTGCTTCCATCGTCGCCACAAGCAGCGACAACTCATGGATGTGGTACGGGAAGAAGTGCAACAGGCACACACCCTACATCCTGTCCGACACTTGTTCCAGAACACCGCCTCCCTGCTCCCGCCCGCCCAGCGTACGAGGAAATGCGATGACTTCCGACCATTGTGCTTCCATTGCGGTGAGGCCTGCCATATTCTTCGTCACTGCTCGTACCGACGTATCGGCCGTAGTGGATTTTCCGCTGGCGCACCACGACGACGCTTCGGCCATCATCCGCAAGAATACGACTGCCTGCGTCGAGAGGAGTATGCGCGAGACCGCCTTTCGCGCTCACCATCAGCTCCGCGTTTTGCGTCGCAGCCCCCGGTACGAGGAATGCTGTCTGCAGGTCGCTGTTTCGCTTTGTTTGCGATGCAAACGAGACCATATTTATCTCGATTGATCGCATCCAGGCGGAGCCGATTGTATGTTGTTCCAGAATATTGTAACTTTGAAAGTCCGCCATCAGCTTTAAATTGAGCGCAGCTGAGAGCGGCAGACATTCCGTTCGAATTCCGCAGAGGACGCCTGTTGCTACGCCGCCGCCGATTCATTCAGTTCTTTGAGGACGCAAGTCAGCCCCAATAAAGAGCTTCGTTTCGAAGCCTTTCTCGCTATCTTCCTGTTCGCCGGACTGCAGTCACTACTACCGGGCACAACTAGTGCTAACCAATAGAAACAGATATTTCTTTGTATTACCTCTGAACTTCCGGTTCTTCAGCCTAGACTTTCAGATCTCCTAAGCACAGTATTTGATTCGATTTTCAAGAGAAAGCTTCACTGCGGGAACTCGGGCTTCAGTCGCGGACCGTGTAAATTTGTCCTTCACCTGAGTTGGAGGTCAAACCATGAAAAAGAGGAAATGAAATTAAATCAATACCCATGACTGGGGGTCGACCCCGCGGCTAGGCGAACAGATCTCCTTTAAGGACCGCTCAGCGAGACCACTAGGCTACCGCCGCAGCCAACACGCCTCGTGATGATGATGATGTCTTCAGGCTTAATGGCACATACCCACGGCGGGGGATTGGCCAGGGTGCATAGCGGATACAAACGCACTCATGTACAGGGAAGGGTGTATATTTAAAATTTTGGGACGCAGAGCTAGAATTTGTACAGAACAAAAATACGGTGAAGGAAAAGTTGTGAATTCACATTCTAGCAGAGGAATCGACCAGATGAAATTATATAATCGTGAATATAATCCCACACTGGTTTCAGGGCATATCCCTTGGCGCTTGCCCCGAAGGATAGGAGAATCGGAATAGATAGAGGAAGCCCAAGCCGAGCGAAGGGGATCTCCAAGTAAATACTACGGAGAGCAGCGAGCCACCGGCAGGAGAGGAAAAAATGTTCTGTAGACTCAATTTCGCCACAAGACTCACAAAAGTTGGACATCGAAAGCCCCGATCGGCATAAATAAAGATTTAGCCGCGGTATTCTGCAGCGCAAAAGGGTCATGGACACCTCACATTGCCTCGAACTGCACATCCGCACACTCCAAGGAAATGCCAGGTGTTGAAAATCCGCTGCAGCAAGGAGAGGCTCATGGTTTAAGGTGGAGACGCTGGAATCGCTGAAAGCGTGCTAGAGTCAAGTAAACAGTATTTGGGACGAAAGGGACAATAGGTCCATCAAGGGCAGACTTTGCTAAAAAATCAGGCCTCTCATTAGAAACAATGCCACAGTGCCCAGGGACCCAGTGAAAGCGTACTTGTGTAACATGTGGAGGAATAAAAAATTGAAGGGAACGGCCCATAGGAGTATCCTTCGAGTTTTCGAGCGCTGTCAAAACATAAAGGTTGTCTGAGAGTATAATAACCCGAGTGATACTGCAGGGAATCCTTATTAAGGCCGACCCAACGGCCAGAAACTCAGCTACAACAATAGGGGCATAGTCAGGGGCCCGAAATGAGTAGCTCCAATCAAGAGCCCTTGAGCAAATACCAATAGCGGCCTTTTTATTTTGCTGGGAGGCATCTGTAAAGACGGCAATATGGTTAGGAAAATTGTCTAGGTACTCCTCTATGAGCCCATTTAACATATTGGCGGGCAGGTTCTTAGCATTCCTTGGGAGGGTGTTGTCAAAGAAGACTGCCGTATCAGCCCGCCTGTGGTGGACTAGTACTAAGGATCTCATTGATACAGAAATAAACTGCACCACACTCTCGTGCTCTGCATTGGGGAGCGTCGTCTTCATCAACTTCCAAATGCTCCGCCCAGCGGCACTGCCTGCTCACCGTCGTCTTCTACGCAATACAAATCCGTGCTTTCGCTCCGATTCGAATGTAGTAAACATTCTCTGTAGTTTTTTTGCTAATGAACCATCGACAACTATCCCTATACGCCTTCTTTTGCACATCCGTTCATGAAAAATACCGCATTGCATCCCATCAGAAGTGTCAAATATATGAAGTTACAGAAAAACTCGTCATCCACTGGAGCGGGCAAAAGTGAAAAAGTGAGAAATCCTGCAAAATGCTACCGATGTTTTCATCCATTTTATATCACCAATTTCCCAGGAATCGCTCAACACTATTTCAATTCGGCATGACTTGCAGGTAGGCAAGCTCATCCCAGCCGTCAAGAAGGAAAGCAATCAACGGCCCATTTCCATGTCTGTTATAAGGTCATCATCATCAGCCTGACTACACCCACTCCAGGGCAAAGGCCTCTCCCATGTCTCTCCCATTAACCCTGTCCTTTGCCAGTTGCGGCCACCGTATCCCCGTAAGCGTCTTAATCACATCCGCCCACCTAACTTTCTGCCGCCCCTGCTACGTTTGCCTTCTTTTGGAATCCACTCCGTTACCCTTAAGGACCAGCGGTTATCTTGCCTTCGCATTACATGCCCTGCCCAAGTCCATTTCTTCCTCTTGATTTCAACTAGGATATCATTAGCACGCGTTTGTTCCCTCACCCACTCCGCCCTCTTCCGATCTCTTAACGTTACACCTATCATTTTTCTTTCCATAGCTCGCTCCGTTGTCCTTAACTTAAGCTGAACCCTCTTTGTTAGCCTCCCCGTTTCTGCCCCATAGGTAAGTAACGGTAAGATACAGCTGTTGTATACTTTTCTCTTGAGGGATATTGGTAAACTGCCGTTCATGATCTGATAGAACCTGAGAGAACATGAGAGAACCTGCCATATGCGCTCCACCCCATTCTTATTCTTCTAGTTATTTCCCTTTCATGATCCGGATCTGCGGTCACTACCTGCCCTAAGTAGACATATTCTCTTACTACTTCCAGCAGTGCTCCTCGCTACCAACTGCGAACTGCTGTTCCCTTGCTAGGTTGTTGAACATTACTTTGGTTTTCTGCATGTTAATGTTTAGCCCCACCGTTCTGCTCTGCCTGTCTAACTCATTGATCATGCTTTGTAGTTCTTGTCCTGAGTGGCTTAGCAAGGCAATGTCAGCAGCGAATCGCAAATTACTCAGGTATTCTCCACTAACTCGTATCCCCAACTCTTCCCATTTCAGGCCCCGGAATACCTCCAGTAAGCAAGCGGTGAATAGCATTGGCGAGATCGTGTCTCCCTGCCTGACACCTTCCCGTATTGGAATTTTATTGCTGACTTTGTGGAGAACTATAGTAGCTGTGTAATCATTATAAAGATCTCCCAATATTTTCACATAACACTCTGCCACACCATGATTCCGCAATGCCTGCATGACAGCTGAGGTTTCCATTGAGTCAAATGCTTTCTCGTAATCAATGAAGGCTATATATAGGGGTTGGTTATATTCTGCGCATTTCTCTATCACCTGATTGATCATGTGAATGTGGTCTATTGTCGACTATCCTTTACGAAAGCCTGCCTGATCATCTGGTTGAATGAAGTCTAAGGTAATAGATCATATTTATGCTGCTAACTTTCTAGCATACGTCAACTCTTCGTATGTGCCAACTCACCTCATACTTAACACCGGTGCATTGAGGCGTACCGCAGCAGGTCTGCTTTTCCTGATTAATACAATGACCTCTTCGGAACAATTCTTCTCATGCCTACATCTTCAGCAACGATTGTGTCGTTTACTGGACTAGTCCACCGACCTTTATGAATCCTTACCCAAGCGGCGCAGGCCGACCATCGGCCGTTAAGCGGCTCCTGGTCGGCAGCCGACTTGATCGGCACATGAGGGATGGCTTCAAAGGTCAGACCAGCCTTTAGCCCTGACGCAAAGATAGCTGCCCCTCAAAAAGCTTGGCATATGGAGATGGCCCGATGTGGAGCCTACATGCACCGCCGGGTTGCACTTTCCACGAAGCGCGCCCGATTCAACATGTGCTGCTTAGGTCTCCACGCGTGTGCAGCTTTATTTTGAGAATTCGGCGCGACCGTGCTGCAAAGTGAGTCTCCAACTGAATGAGCTTGCGAAATATAATAGTGATGCTTATTCTTAAGGGTTTTAGCCCCGCTCTGGTATGTTGCAACAACAGACGGTCGTCCGTGGGCGCCTGAGCGCCTCTATTAAGGCGCGCTCTTTTCGATATCTTTTCCATGTTTTTCGAACGGCAGCAGCGGTTGTGTAATCAGATTTAGGAGCCAGTATCAGGTCTTAGCGGTTTGGAAGCAGCGTAGGTGATTCTTTTATGACGGCGCCAGCCGCTTCTATGACCTTAGACGACGCTGCGTTGCGCACAAAATCATTGATTTGCTCCCCGGTGCCTAGGTTCATCCGACAGGCAGGCACCGTTCAGCATTTCGGGGTATCATTCTGCAGTTGTGCGGCAGTGTGTATACACGCAGCTTTAGGACCAAGCTTTGGGGGTTCGTGCGTCCGTGTGCCGTTCCAAATCCTGCCGCCTCTGCGGGGATAGAATTCCGCTACCTTGGGCTCGTCGCATCTGAATAGCTCTTTGTGCTGCGCACATCGGCGGCACTTGATTACTTTCTGAATTAGTGACTGTTAAAATATTTTTCTGCGAGGTGGTCGCCCAGAACCGGCTAAAGCATACCGATTTCTATCGTTCAACCCGATGCGCTCGCGGGGGCGCTCAATCTAGCTTACTGAAGGCACTGCATTAAAGCTTTTGTATTCTGTCTGAAGGCGAAATGCTAAGGAAAATTTCCGCTGCTTGCTAAGTTTATAAACCCGCCCCGGTGGCTCAGTGGTTACGGAGCTCGGCTGCTGACCCGAAAGACGCGGGTTCGATTCCGGCCGCGGCAGCCGAATTTCGATGGAGGCAAAATTCTAGAGTCCCGTCTACTGTGTGATGTAAGTGCACGTAAAGAACCTCAGGTAGTCGAAATTTCCGGAGACCTTCACTACGGCGTCCCTTATAGACGGAGTCACTTTGGGACGTTAAACCCTAATAAACCAAACTAAGTTTATAAAGCGTTCCTCTGATAACGCTTTCGCTCGTGCATTTCAGGGAAGCCAAGCTGTCTTCTGCAAGGTTCAACCGGCATGGCTTGGTCGCTCACTAGGCCATTAACACATGGCAACCGTTTGCGTCTGACTTGAGCTGTCACATTGTTGGCTGCAAGCTCACGGGGTCGCCGTAGGACTCATTCTTATTGGGCGCATTGTTCCACATTTCAGTATTTTGCCAACTGCTAGCTTTTTTGCTTCCCATCACGCTGCATGGGCTCAGAATGCGGCAGACAGATGCACTTATGCGGCTCCACTAAGTCTGTCTCGACTGCTTGAGTTTCTAAGGTACTTACATATCTGTGTTTCCTTACCCATGCAGGTTTGTTATGGAAATAATTTAATTGGATTGTTCGTCACAAATCTGATTGTCGACGTGTTGGAGTGATTCTGACCTGCGCCTACCTCTTCCATTGTTTGGAATATGGTGCGCCAAAAGCATGTGGGTGAAGTAGTGCAATTCTTCTTTTGAATGAGCTCAACAAACGTATATTTAAAAAAACTGTCACCTATGCAAGCGCTGCCTATGAAGCTATTTTCATTTAGTTGTATAAATGCAGGCTAGTAAAAAGAAAAGGATTTCATTGACGGGATGTTTTGGTATCGTATATAGAAAACTGATGATTATTTATTGCCGCTGCACTGTTTAACTCAGGGCAATGTCTAGAGTATACCGTCCAATGGAAGCGTATTCAGAATTAAGCTGTTATCCTACAGTGCAAGAAGCACACCTACCAGCAACATCCGACGCTTCTCAACAAGTGTCTGTGTAACTTTCTAAGACCAGGTTGGAACAGCGTGGCTATCTTCTGTCATGCCACGGGATAGTTTTGGGTAAAATAAAAAAAACACTCTAGAACCTGGTACAAAAGTTTAGAGGGCCAATTTATCCGCTCTGCACTTGCAATTTACATCCTTTATTAATTATTAATTGGTAGAGAGTCTGATGTAATGATAATCTTCAAGGGAAGTGAGCGTTCTCTTCCTCAAGCTTGGAATGCGACCATGCAGTGTTAATGCGACCTTGAGTGCTGCTTATACAAGATCACTGTCATTCGTAACTAGCAACTTAATGCTGTCTCACGCAAGTCATCATCATCAGCCTCACTACGCCCACTGCAGGCCAAAGGCCTCTCCCATGTCTCTGCTGTGCACCCTGTCCTTTGCCAGTTGCGGCCACCATATCCCCGCAAACTTCTTGATCTCATCTGCCCACCTAACTTTCTGCTGCCCCCTGCTACATTTGCCTTCTCTTGGAATCCATTCGGTTACCCTTAAGAACCACTGGTTATCTTGCCTTTGCATTACATGCCCTGCCCAAGCCCATTTCTTCCTCTTGATTTCGACTAGGCTGTCATTAACCCGCGTTTGTTCCCTCACCCACTCCGCCCTCTTCTGATCTCTTAACGTTACACCTATCATTATCCTTTCCATAGCTCGCTGCGTTGTCCTTAAGCTGAACCCTCTTTGTTAGCCTCTCACGTTTCTGCCCTGTAGGTTGTCCCTGTATCTCTCTAAAACGTTGCCGGCCCCAATGCGTGCATGTATGCCTACGGTGTTGGTGAGGTGCGTACGACGGAGAGGCGATCAAAGGAGTCCTCAAAACAAGATAAAGCTGCATTTTTCTCCGTTGCACCTAAAAGCGTCTTTATCGCTGGTCCTAAGCGAGCTGGATATATTCTGTAGTTTGCGCAACGAAGTATTGTTTAAATTTGCATCATGTGCTCCGTATTGTTAATGAAAATAATGGAAAGTTTAAACGTGTCTGATTCCTCGCGTTCGCTCAATTCTGCCCGTCCGTTCATTTCTCAGTCTACCATTGGCCTGGAGCTGTGCTTACTATGGCCGCAGGGCGTCGTGAAGTGGGCATCACAAAAGCCCAATGCTGTAATAGATGATCTTCTGTGGAATCCTTCACTAATTAAAGTCCAAGGTCACTTGGACAATAGAGGGGCACCTTTTGTATTTACAAGCGCGGACCATACAACATCGTAAAATGCATGGAACATTTATGAGAACGGTACAAATGAAGGCATTCGAGGCGTAGCACGGATATGGGACATTTTCTCTGCCCATATGCAACAAACAGAAAGAAAAGATTTCAGTCACTTCCCCTTCACAGATACGCGTGCGCCTAATAAGCCCGACACTGCGTGCTGACTTGATGCACATAAACCTCATTACAAAGCCGACTGCAAGAACTGTGCAAGAGGTTCCCCACTGCGTTGCGAGCACGATGAAGAAATATCGAGAGGAGCAAAGAGCTCGCCAACCGAAAGCTTGCTGAATGCTCCCGACATGCGGTGAAACAGCGACGAGGATCAGCTCTACGAAAAGGCGACAGGAGAAACGCGTGAAACGTTTCCGAACGCGCAAGGCCCTGGAGGAATTTGGAGTACGCCTACCGTATCCGTCTGCGACCGCGAGTCCCATCCAAGAGACGGCGCTGGCTGCAGTATGGTGTCAGTTGAGGCTCCATAATGGTAAAACCTTATCTATCTGTTCATTTTACCGGCCACCCGGAAGTGCATTTCATCACCTTATAACACTGACTTCTTTGACAGAGTTAATTACAACTGATTTTTTAGTTATTGGCGGTGACTTCAACTTGCCTAACGTCAACTGGCACCAGCAAGCTAGCATTCCAGCAGCCGGGGGGCTCAATGAGGCTCTGGTAAATTTAATGAGCCTATTTTCCTTAAACCAAAATGTTCTTGAACCAACTCCAGGGGAGCATATCTGAGATCTATTATTCACAAACGAACCTGAACTACTTGAGTCAACAATAGGCGTGCCGGGAATTAGCGATCATGAGGCTGTCATATGTGAATTAAATTTAGTAAACGTGAAGGAATATTCTAAAAGTCGTCGTGTCTACAATTATGAAAGGGCCAACATAGCGGAAATTAATTTAGCACTAGATAGTTATTATGTTGTGTTTGAAACTGTCGCTGAAACTAATGACGTTGCAGAGCTCTGGTCATGCTCTAAAAGAAAAGTTTTCGAGCTCCGTTACCGCTTTGTTCCTTCCTGGATATTAACTCCAAAAAGAAAGAGAAGCAAACCATGGTTCAATGTGTCATTAAAAAGGTTGTTAAAACGAAAGCAGAGAGCTTATACAGCAGTAAGACAGAACCAATCTAATAATGAATTTCATAAGCTTAAATTACTAACAAATGAGGTAAAATCTGCACTGAAACAGGCGAAGAAAGCGTTCTTTGATTCATTTCATATTAAAATCAGCCAAAATGCTACAGAACTTTGGAAATATATAAAAAAAAACAAAAAGGGTAACTTATCTATTCCACCTCTTCTGGAAGCTGGAACAGAAGTCAGTGATGCTGCAGATAAAGCTGAGTGTTTCAATGTATATTTTTCCTCAGTATTTTCTAAGAAAGCGAAAACCACCAGCGGTTCAGCCTAGCCCGTCACGATTACAGCCTCATCCTCAGAAAATCCTTTTTTTAGCTTGAATGGCATCACGATGCTACTGGACAGGTCGAGCACTGCTAAGGCTCCCGGCCCGAATGGTTTGCCAAATGCGCTTCTTCGGGGGTGCTCAAGTTCAATAGCTCCGTTCTTGAAAATAATATTTGAAAAATCACTGGAAGATAGTTCCCTTCCGGACGATTGGAAAGTCGCTTCAGTAGTTCCGATATACAAATCCGGCCCTCGAAATAAAGTGTCAAACTACCGTCCTATCTCACTTACCTCAGTTTCTTGCAAACTTATCGAACATATTCTGTATTCAAGTATTATAAAACATCTTGAGACCCATGGCATTTTAAACCCCTACCAGCACGGTTTTAGGAAAGGATTGTCGTGCGTCACGCAGCTGACCGAATTCGCCCATGACATTGCCAAAGCCTTAGATGCCAGCACCACTGTCGACTGTATTTTTTTAGACTTTCGTAAAGCTTTTGACACCGTTCCACATGATTTGCTTATACAGAAATTGTACTCTTATAATATTTATTGTCGCACAATTGCCTGGGTAAGTGAATATCTGCACGCGAGACGTCAATTTGTAATGGTGCATGGAGTTGAATCTGATGTTGTTGATGTAATATCAAGCGTTCCTCAGGGTTCCGTCTTGGGACCTCTTCTTTTCTTACTGTACATCAACGATATCACTTAAAATATAGCGTCACACATGAGGATGTTTGCAGACGATTGTGTCCTGTATAAAATTATAACATGTAATGCTGACCGTGATGTCCTTCAAAACGACCTTGACACTGTTCATAAGTGGTGCGGAAAATGGAAAATGAATCTCAACTTGGACAAAACAGTGTGCGTGGCGTTTTCGAGGAAACGTAAAAGCTAGTACCCACATATACTATAAATAATGCAAATCTGAAAATAGTTGAAGAATTTAAGTATTTAGGTGTCTATTTCACGTCATCGCTCTGCTGGCATCGGCACGTTGGTTATATAGTTGGAAAGGCCTGCAAATCCTTAGGATTTCTCCGCCGAAACACTCGTTCCTTCCCGCAAGCTACCAAATAACTCCTTTACAAAACTTATGTGCGGTCAGTGTTGGAATATGCTAGCACGGTGTGGGAGCCTCCTACCATAGGTGACAAAGAAAAACTTCAGAAAGTTCAGTCCTTGGCGGCTCGATACGTACTTGGTAAGTCATGTAAACGCAACTTCAGTGCAACAATAGCAAAAAAAGTCCTTGTTTGGGAATCACTAGAACAGCGGAGAGCCAAGCTGAGGCTCAAACTCTTCCATAACATATACTACTCCCACATTGGCATTCCACGTGAAACATACATCTTCAAACCACATTACGTATCCGCACGCCTTGACCATTATCAAAAGGTACGTGAATATAAGTGCAGGACGGCAGCATACAGCGACTCTTTTTTTGCCGAAGACCATTCGTCAGTGGAACCGTTTGCCGGCCGTTATTACTTCCATCTCATCAAATGAATCCTTTTATTCAGCTTTGAACAATGTCACGTCATTTCATAACTAGACGGTGCGTCGTTATCTGTACGCTGCTTTCTCGTTTCGTGCGTTTCACTGTTTATACCTGTGTCTTCCTGTCAATGCGCAGTATACCTGCGTGAAATACACATTTGAAGTTTTTTTGTATATGCATGCCTACTGCGTTGATGCTTTGTCCTAAAATACACGTTTATTGGGTGAACAACAAAGTTGACTTTCTTGTACGCCAAATTCTGTGCATAGATGTGCATTGAGTCAATGTTGTTATTCTTTGCTTACTTTGTGAATGCTTGGGCTGCTGTTTCTCTTTTTTGTATTTACCTGCATTTATGCGCTGTGTTACTGTATAACCCCCCCTCCCCCACTGTAATGCCATATGGCGCTGTGGGTAAAAGATAAATAAATAAATAAATAAAAGTAAAAGACGGTAGGGGGTAGCGGGCAGTGCTCTTACTCCGAAAAGTGTCTCCAGACAAACAAGGCGTCTTATAATAATAATAATAAAAATTATTTACTTGAAAAATTTACATAGTACACATACGAGCCTGCCCAAGCCAACAATGGGCTTGTGGGGCAGTGCTCGGCAGAATGGAGCAAGCCAGAGAACGGCACAGTTAATCAATACTGCACAAATTTAGAATGAAACTACGGAAAGGCAATGAGAAAGGACGGGGGGAAAAAAGGAAGAAAAAAAAAGAAAAGAAACAAAATTACACATACAAATCAAAGATAGCAGATTTCACTTCTTTCCGTGCCGAAAGATAAAACATTAGCTGGCAGGTCGTTCAACACATCAGGTACATAAAAGGAACGGACACGTTTACCATATCTTGTCCGTACTCTGGGCAAGGTAAAGCGGTCGCGTGGACGTAATGCTCTGGCGGGGACATACGGGAGGCAGAACTCATTGTTCCATATATACTAAGGATCACAGTTTCTTTGAATAATAGCCTGAACGAAGGCATGTGCGAGCATGAAAAAGATTGCAATTATTAGTAATGTGCACACCATACATCACAGCCCGAATTATAGATTTTAGTAAAGAATTCCCTTTGTTGCGCCAAAACACTGAACAGAAATAAAAAGAACAAATTCCATATCGCAGCACACTGTACGCCAATGCATGTGCTATTGTTTTCCTTGTGTAAATTGGGCATAGTGCTTTAATAGAATATAGCAGGCAGGCTATTTTGCGCAGCCTTTCACAAACGTTAGCCAAATGAGTGTTCCAGGACATTTTAGAATCAAATGGACACCGAGATAATTGACACTTGAGAGGTATGGAATAGGAGAGCAAGAGCAATTGTTACACAGAGAAGAATGAAGAAACACTGGAGTGATGACTGAAACAGATTTCAGCGGATCGTGAAAACAGACTAATTTAGTGTTATTTTGGTTAATAGAAATTAAGTTGTTACGGTACCAACTGATAACATTTACAGTGTCAGTTTGTAATTCAGCCACGGCTTGATGGTAATTAGTATGACGAGATACTAAAAGTGTGTCATCTGCGTATTGAAACACCCGACAGTGAAAAATTGCTTGATTGAGATCATTAACGTACAGGTTGAATAAAAGGGGAGCTAAAATCGACCCCTGGGGAACTCCAGCGGTCAACTGTCTAGGTTTTCTTTTAATATTTCCGAAAACTACTACTTGGATTCGACCGTGCAAATAATTCTCAAGGAAAGTTAGGAAGGGCCCTCGGAAGCCATAGCTATGAAGTTTACGAAGTAATATTTCATGGTTTACGGAGTCAAAAGCTGTTGATACATCTAGAAATAATGCACAAGCGAATCCACTACCTTCGAGAGTACTATTAAGGAAATCGGTTAATTCATTTTATGCTAACCTAGTGCCACGCCAGCAAGTAAATCCGTATTGATTAGGCGACAGTATGTTGTGCGCATCAATGAAGCTCTGCATTACGTGAAAAATATGTTTTTCAAGTATCAGAGCAATGCACGAAAGTATCGAAATGGGTCTGTAGTTTGTGACAACATTAACCTGTCCGCTTTTGAAAAGAGGAACTACAAGCGCTTCCTTGAGGCCAGGCGGTATTACTTGTGTGGCTATAATGTTAATATATAATTGCTAAAAGAACATCCTTCAGGGCCTCGAAATTTTTGCGAAGGACGTCCACAGACACACCATCTAATCCAACCGACTTGCTCTGTTTGAAGTTGAATAAGATATGGGGGAGCTGTCTCGGGAGGCGGGGGAGATGTCTCGCCGCCCACCATAGCCGACGCTCACGCGACCATTGTAAACAACGTCCCTCCCCGCTTTCAGCTCTCCTTCTCAGCAATTACAGGCGAACGTCGCCCCCAAGCTCAAACTTTGCTGACAAATTGCACAAAGAGGTTGTTTTCACTGCCACAGTTTCTCGTGTCTATGAATTTCACCGCTGTGATGACGAGATCCCCCGTTCCCGTTACGGGGCCGCAGTAAAACGTGGCCACTGCCCAAACTCTGTGCAGCCAGCCCTCCCCTTCTCCGCAGCCCAAAGAAATTGGCGGAAATCAAGCACGCCCAGTGAACGTAACAAGTGGCAGCACGAAGCGAGACGGCGCCAATAGCAAAGCGACGGCCCCTGGACTCGATGGCAGGAACGCCTAGAAGCGAGTATTGCAGAAGCGTAGCTTGTTGGGCCAGTTGGTGCATGGTAAGTAGAAAATCAGCGGAAAGGATTCTACAGGAAGCCGAGTTGGAATGCGTGCGGCAAGCAGAGCGCCATGCAAGCGAGACGTACCATGGTTGGGCGAATGGAACGGCTCCCCCTAGCCACGTTGCATGGGACGCGCGCGTCGAAGACGACGACGACCTACGTGTTCGGCTGACAACGAAGAGAGTAGCCTCGGGCGTAGCAGCCGCAGTCGGCACGAACACAACACGTTGGCCAGAGACTCTGTCCAAAAGGCCCTTTGCGTATTTCGTTGCTTGAGTCACATGAGAATTTTACGATGCCTTCTAGGGCGCACACGTCACAGCACTGCCCTCAAAAATTGAGGGACCGCCTTGAAAGCTCTTGCAATCAAAGTTGTTGCCAGTGCCGTTTCCCAGCGTGTTTGTTAATGTGGAATTGATTCCTTGGACAGCTTGGGCCGTGCAGTCTTGGAGGCTGAGACACAGGCTGGGCGGTCGCCTGGACTAGCGCCACCACTCGGTGATTCCTCGGAACGGTGAATTCTGCGCTCATCTCCTCGAGGCGAGGAAGCACTGGTGTGAGACGCTTGCTCTGTGGCCTTTGCTTGTTCTGGTACTGAGAAAAAAGAAAAGCACCCGCGCCGCCTGCGCTCACAATGAGCAGCGAGAATTAAAGCCGACCCACGTAAAGCGAGCTTGCACGAAGACCGCGCGCCCAGCACCACACACGGCGGCCGCTGTCGTTGCAGTGTTGCTAGATTTATATTCTCAGCAGGAAAAGCTTTCAATTCGCAATTAAATCAATCAATGGTGGAAAGTGGTAGAATTATTGCATAGTTTTAATGTTTTATACGATATTTTTGTCATTTTTTACCAGAACATAACAGGAAAACGCGGAGAAATCGCCAGCCCACAGTGTGCGGCAGTAATGGTGATAGGGCCTATAGCCGTGGAGTATTGGTGTGCGAGTTGCGGGAGCATTTTTGTGTTCTCGAAGAAGATTGGTCGCATCTAGACGGCTGCGATCCGCGCAGCTGTTCTTATTAAAAAAGCAACCAAAGATGGGCACCCCACAGACCCTTGTTGGCTACTATTGTAACTGCAGCATGACACAGCTAGCTCAGATGCAGATCATTCCGCAGCAGCTTTTCTCGCGGTGTTCAGCCTAGATGGGTAGCCGAGTCAAATGCGGCCATGCCCTGATTGGTCAATGCTGAGAACCCGCATTGGCCGCTCGTGGCGAGCGGCTGACATCGGGAACAGCCGCCCGTTTTTCGCATGAAAAGCTCTCCATGTGAATATCGAATACAAAAGATTCAGCGGCGCCACTCAAAGAGCGTTTTTGCTGCGCTATCCTTCACAACATGGTCCTCTGCTTGACAAATGGGCCTGAGTTCCCACTGGAAATAAGCAGAAATTATCCGCATTGCGTTTCTTTCGCACTGTCAAGCTCAGGCTGGTGCGACGGAAGACGGCATCCTTCTGCGAAAAATCATTCGTACGAATTGTGGCGCCGCACAAGAGCGGGCCTCTTCGTCGTGGCTACTGAGAGCAAAAAACAGGCACTGTTTCTCAGCGGAAGAAGAATGCCTGTACGGCTGAATTGGTTGGAAAGAGGCATTCAGTTTCAAGAATGCAACTTTTCTCCGGGCACAACTCCTGAAAATGCTTTTAAAACCATCTACATCGCCGAATACCAAACATTCACTGGCCAAATAACCATTAAAGCAGTGAAAAGCATGCTATTAACACAATTTCCTCTGCGCACAGTGAACACCGTCGCATAGAAGACATTCCACAAGAGCCTAGCCCTAGTTCCCGGCCAAGCAATCGCCAGGTGTCGGCATTTACGTCGTGTATGAAGGACTCAATTGAAGTAGGGCTGACGAAGGCGTGATTTTAGATGGTTTTGAGAAGACACCAAAAGGTAAAGCGGTAAATTCACGATGCATCTGCTCACACTTGTCGCCGACACTGGTGACAACTCTAAGAGAGCCCAGAATCATTGCCTTTTTCCCCCGACGACCTATTGTAATGAAACAAAATGCATCGCCTTCCTCGGAATCCCATTCTCGAACTCATGCGGCGCACACACTTACCCACCTAAGAAGCAGAGCTCCCCAAACACTAACCCTAGATCCTGCTCAACGGACGCTTCCACCTCTTTATTTTGCGAAATGCGTCCGGGTCTTGCATCGCGTTTGTTGGACTCGCGTCGCCGCGTTTGTCGTTGCGCTGCCTCCCCGTTCAGACGCGTTTCTCGTCTTTTCTTTCCTCTTGCGAGGCGGTCTTGCAGTGCATCAGTAAAAGGTTTTGTAAGAAATTTCCTCAACTCAGACGAAGCACTGATGGCAGAATGACTCTTGACTGCCGCGCGAGCAACCTTCCCTCGTTTACAGCCAAGGTCAACACAGTTCATCGCCCACCCGCGTGCCGTCATGCGTGCCGGCCACCGCGCACACGCAATAACAGCGCAGCGACAAAGCAGCAGAGGAAAAAAACGGCACACCGACAAAACAGCACAGCGAAAAAGCCGCATGGCGACAAAATAACACAGCGAGACAGCAGCATTGCTAAACAGGAGAAAACCGGCGGGGCGACAAAACAGCGCAGTGCAGTACGATGCAGCGCTGCTGGAGGAGTGAACTACGGTAGCCATAACCGCCAGCGGTAAATCACAACACATATGTTAGGATAAACGAACAATTCAAAAGACGTTTATTCGTCTTTCCGTTACAAATGATCACTGGGTTAACAAGAGGCCGTGTTGCTTCTTTCGTGTCCAACACCTGAGTCTGTTGTTCTTCACGCGCCGCGCGAGCGCTCGTCGTCCTCATCCTCTCCTCACATCACTCTCTCCTCCCACGGGCGGCTCGGGTTGCTCGGACTCAAAGTTCGGGTTGCTCGCCCTCCGGCGAAGGATCTCCGTCGGCGGGGATGAGCTGGCGCTCACATTCGGCCATCCTGTGCCACCGACCGCCCCGGTCGGAATCGTCCTCGCGGCCCGATTCTTCCGAACTTGTCTCGTGGAATTCCCGGTCCCAAAGCTTCAGCTTGTCAACCGGTGCAATACTGCTGTAAGCTCTTCGCCTTTGCCGCCCCGGAGGCACGTTTTCGATGCGGTAGCGGTCGTTGGGAAGCCTTTCTCGGATGATATACGGTCCTTTGTATTTTTCTTTCAGTTTCCTTGACTCCCCACTTGCTGCCGGTTCTCGCTCAACTAGTACACCATCTCCGGGTTTGTATGTCGGCGCTTCCACCCGCTTCCTGTTGTACCGCTCCTGTTGCTTGCGTTGGTCTTCTCGGATATTCTCCGCCGCTGCGGCTCGCCTGGTTTCAACTTCATGGTCAAATTCCTCGGCGAGGGCGTCTTCCACGGTGTCGTCCTTGATGCCTCGCGGCATGAAGTTGAAGAGCAGTCCGAATGGAGCAGTTTTAGTGGCTTTGTGGAGCGTATTGTTTATGCCCCACATTACCTGAGGCAACGCAGAGTCCCAGTCTTTGCCGTTTGCATCTTTCGTCAAGCTTGCCACTGCCGGGGTTATCATATCTTTATATATCTTATCATATCATATCATATATCTTTCGACTTGCTCGTTAGCTCGCGGTGTGGCAGTATCGTTTTTGACGTGCATGATGTTGTAAGTTTCACACGCTGTTTTGAATTTGGCACTTGTATAAGCAGTTCCGCGGTCCGTGATCACCATAGCCGGTGGGCCAAAGGTTCCTGCCACATCGTGTAGAAACTGCGCCGCTGGTGCAGCTGATGTGTTGCGGACTGCACGCAACAATACGAACTTTGTGAAAGAGTCGACGACTACAATTATGTAGGCGTTTCCGGACTTGCTTCTTACAAATGGGCCTAGGTGATCGATGTGTATTGATCGAAATGGCTTGTTGCTGTTGTCAATGCTGTGAAGTTTGCCCGGTCTCTTTCCAGATGGCGTCTTGTGGAAAAGACATTCGATGCAACAAGCTGTGTATCTTCTAAAGTAACGCTTCATGCTGGGAAACCAATACCTTTCCCTAAGTTTCTTCAAGGTTTTCTCCACTTCAAAATGGCCAATGTCATCATGACATGTCCTGACGATTCTCCAGCGAGTGTGCTTCGGAACTACCCACAGCAGTCCTTCGTTCGGTATCATTAAGGGTTGGACAATGCTGGTGTCCGACTCACCCTCTCGTGGCGATGCATCGTCTGGGTAGCAAATTTCCGCTCGTGCGACTCGTTCGTTCGCTTTGATGGTCAGTTCATGATTGGAAATGTTCATTATAGGGACTATTGTTTCGTTGGTCCCGTCAACGCTGAGGACACAGCGTGGTATGCAATGCTCTCGACCTTCTTGGCACCTGAGCTGCATGTCCACGAAGACATCTGAGCGTGGTGTGCTACCAGTGGCGTAGAGCTTAACGAAACCCACGTATTTTGGGGGCACAACCGTTGTTTCCTTCGCCCATAGGCACACAGGTCGTTCTGGGAGCTCTGGAATTTCAATGGACTGAAGCGTGTCGTCTCTGTTGTCCTCGTTCCTGTGCTCCTCAAAAATCCGCACTGTGTTCTTCCGCCTCACAATCGTGATGTGTGGTTGCTCGGTGAAAGGTTGGCCCACAAGTAGTGGTATGGACTTTGACGCGTCCGGCACGACCAGCACGGGAACGTCCGCTGTAGCTTGGTCGACCGTGAGGGTGATGTTCGTTTCCCCACACGGTGTCACATGTCCGGACCCGTAGCCCCCGATAGTGAACGGCTTTGTCAACTTCGTGTAAGCGACTCCGATTCGGTTGGCATCCTCCTTCCGCAGAGTTACGCATTGGCTACCGAGATCGACGTATGCTCGTATGTCGCAGCCGTTCGCTTTCGCCATCATAAAGTACTTTTCGTTCGCCTCTTCAGCGGCTCGGAGGTCAAACCCCAACGCGTTCTGAGCGACGCGCGCTCCTCTCTCCGTTTTTGCCCTGCAGTCTTTTTCTCCGTGGCCCACTCGTCCGCAAGCGTTGCATCTCGCCTTTCGCTGTGGGGACGGGCAATTGAGGGACACGTGACCGTACTCGCTGCAGTTGAAGCAGAGGGGCTCTCCTCTTTCATTCCATGGCGGCTTCCTCCTCGCCTTCGGAGAAAGGTTCTTGTGGTCGGTAGTGTTCAAGGCCGACGCCATTGCTTCGCTTTTGTTGCCATGGGCGTTGGCATATGCGGGGAATCGAGAGTAGTTCGGGGGACCACTTGATTTTGAACTTTTGGAGGCAGTGTTTCCCAATCTTTCTTCGAGGCGTTTCAGGCAGTGAAGAAGGTCTTCCGGCGACTCGTACGTGCGTATGCTCACTGCTCTAATCACGTCCGTATAGCCCCGTGATGAGGTATTCAATGCATGCTTCATCTGTGAGGTTGCAACGGCGAGCTTTCGAGAGCGTGTCGTAGTAATAACACTCGATGGGCTCACCGCGCTTTTGCCGTCGCTCAAGCATTTCCCGATGGAGTTGTTGGAATCCCGCTGTCGTGGGGAAGGCGCGCTTAATTTCTTCTTTCCATTCCGGCCATGTTTTGTTGACGGAAGAGAGGGAGTCATACCATGTCTTTGCAGGCCCTTCCAACCTCGAGAGTGCGTTTCCAGATGTCAGCCGGTCGGACCAATGGTAGACTTGTGCCAAGTCGTCCACGCGTCTTATCCGAGCGTCTACTGTCGGAGAGCTGGATGACACTGGATCAAACGATGGCACTAACCGAGCTGTCTCTCCCGCGCCGATGATGGGTGTGGCCGCTGCTTGCTGCGTCTGAAGCAAGGCAATTCCATTGATGGCTTCTCTCACTGCGGCCTGAACGCTGGCCTGCAGGATTTCCGCCACGTTAATCGTTGACTAAGGTATCGGAGGGAAGCTTCCACTTGTCACCACGTTGTCGGATCCGCCTTGGCTTGAGTCTTCGGAGTCGTCGTTCCCGCCATCGCTGCTCGGTCATCCGCCATCTTCGTATGCCATATTCGTTGAAGATGCTCCGGTGCGGGTGACAGGCATGGTGGGGCTTGCCGGTTAACTTCGTAAGTTCGGACGAACGTTGACTGTATCCCACTTCTGAATTGTTAGGATAAACGAACAATTCAAAAGACGTTTATTCGTCTTTCCGTTACAAATGATCACTGGGTTAACAAGAGGCCGTGTTGCTTCTTTCGTGTCCAACACCTGAGTCTGTTGTTCTTCACGCGCCGCGCGAGCGCTCGTCGTCCTCATCCTCTCCTCACATCACTCTCTCCTCCCACGGGCGGCTCGGGTTGCTCGGACTCAAAGTTCGGGTTGCTCGCCCTCCGGCGAAGGATCTCCGTCGGCGGGGATGAGCTGGCGCTCACACATACGACAACGACGTTTGGAGTTAGCGAGAACTCCTGTCACTGATTCATTTGTAAACAGAGCGGGCTCATTGATTGAGGAACAGAGTTGCTTCAACGGTGCACATGGCAGAACTAGTGGTTACGTAGTCCTTGCTTGCTTGGGCTCAATTACCTAGTATTGTTTTCAGTATTATGCAAGCAGAATGTGGGCAACCGGGAGGTTTGGTTTGGTTTGTTGGGGTGTAACGTCCCAAAGCAACTCAGGCTATGAGGAACGCCGTAGTGAAGCGCTCCGGAAATTTCGACCAACTGGGGTTCTTTAACGTGCACTGGCATCGCACAGCACACGGGCCTCTAGAATTTCGCCTCCATCGAAATTCAGCCGCCGCGGCCGGGATCGAACCCGCGTATTCGGGCGAGCAGCTGAGTGCCGTAACCACTGAGCCACCGCGCCGGGTCGCAACCGGGAGGTAAAATTTGCCCGGGTATCGGAGAGACGTGCTACCTGCTAGCCATTTTCGGTTTTCTTGGCCGCTTTTGATGCATAACATGCCGCTGCAAGCAGCTGCTTTGACGGGTCCTAGCCTTCAGCGGCCAAAGCTAACGTTCGCAGCGATGATGATTTCCAAATGATAGCGAGAGAGGCTACCAGTCAGAGCAGGAAGAGCGAGAGGCTGCTGCAATGGCCGAGTGCTCCAAGGCACTGGGAAGCCTAACGCGTCTCTTCTTCGAATATGGATTGATGCATATTCATTTTTTCTTCTGCTTCGTACTGCTCTGGCGCCAAATTTCGGAAGTCCGGAAGCATCAAAATGACACCTGACAGCTGCAACAAAGAAAATAAAAGACGAACGGAAGTGTATAAAGAACAACAGACATCTAAATTTAGTTTCATCCTATAGATTTAGAAGAACTTTTTGTTGGGCTAGATGGTGCATGTTGTAAGAAAAGAACTGTAGCGCAACCAAGACGTACACAAAAGAGGACCACACAGGACTAGTGCTAGTCCTGTGTACGTCTTGGTTGCGCTACAGTTCTTTTCTTACCTCCTATAGAATTTGGATATCGGACCGAACCTCCTTTTATTGAAACGATCCCCAAATAAATGTGCTCGTTATTATGGTCGCGAAACAGAACGGTTGGAGTTACCTCAATTGATTGTTTGATTATTTAAGATTACGGCAGTCTGTAACATGGGAAACCCGCCGCGGTGGCTCAGTGGTTATGGTGCTCGGCTGCTGACCCGAAAGACGCGGGTTCGATCCCGGCCGCGGCGGTTGAATTTCTTTGGAGGAGAAATTCTAGAGTCCCGTGTACTGTGCGATGTCAGTGCACGTTAAAGAACCCCAGGTGGTCGAAATTTCCGGAGCCCTCCACTACGGCGTCTCTCATAGCCTTAGCCGCTTTGGGACGTTAAACCTCATAAACTAAACTAAACTGTAACATGGGAAATAAACAGAAAATAGAAAAACTAACTCAAGCTAGACCAGAGCTAGTTAGAATGGAGTTTGAATCCAGGTAGCTTACGCGCTGTTTTTCTCGCGCACGTAATCAGTGCTGCGTTCTTTGCTTTACAACCACGGGCCCATGACAGCCCCGCTAAATTGCACTGATGTACGCAGTACGTAGTTTGCTGGACTTAGGGAGTGCAGCGGCTGTTGCTGTGGGGTTTCATGACGCTGACCGTATACTGCCTAGTAGACTACTTCAAGAAGCAACGCGCACGTGTTTGCGCAAGCAATGAGATTACTATATCAAATGTGTATTTTTAATCGAACCAAAATGAACAGCATTATTATCCCTCCTTTAACAAAACCGAGGGGAGTTAACCATTTTCGTCGCCTAGCTGCCTCATAACTCCGCCTTCAATCGAACTTGATGAGATTTTGTGCTTATTTTTTGTTCATGTGGCATTATATTTAGGAGTAAGCAGCTTTTCGCTAATTTCTTTCTCTTTTGCTAGCGCGCCAGTCGCGTTGAACTGACACTAGGGACTCCCACCTGTAAAGAAAGCTTGCAAACAACTTGAAACGTACGCGGTACGTAGTGTACAAAACACAAATAAACAAAAGGCGCAGGACGCACATGTTTATAACTCTTTGATGACTCATTTTTACACATATGACTAGATATCATGATGTTATGCACGCTATCCAGCAGTTTTGTTTTGCCTATTTCCTCGCATTTCGATGGTGACTGCCGTTGATGGATCGCAAACAAACGTTCTTTCACCTGCAGTTGCAGTTAAATATGCTTTAACAATTTTTCTTCCAACTAACTTGCATGCCCTACTGCCTCGGTTTTTTCAAGCAGCGGTTTACATCTTCCTTCGCAGCGGTTACAATGCGACGCTGAATTTCCTGGATGGGTAATCTGTTCATTTGTGTTTTGTATCCTTGTTAGCCCTGTGTCAGCGTTATCAGCTTGCGACCAACAGAGCAAGGCCCATGCAGACAGTGCCGCCAGGAGAGAGTACACAGGAGAAACAAGGAGAGCGGAGGTGATGCATTTTTTTCACCGTGTCCGCACTATAATGCGCGCACGAGTGCTTTGCGACCGTTGCGATACAAAGGGGTTGGTAACCTCATGCGGATTATACAGGCTGTTACAGGGAAGACTAAGTAATTTTAAAAATAGGTTTCCGGAGGTAAAATTTTTCTTCTTGCGCGAAGTGAGCAGGGGCAGTAGCGGGAGCCATAAAACGAGTTCCGAGTGTTATTTAGGGAAATATAAAGGAAATTTGTCAACCTTTTAGTTATTGCAGTTAGGCGTTTCTTTGTAATTAAGAAATCGCAGAGGATCATTAGTAAACCCGATATCCGTCGTTAGATTCAAGAAAATATATCTCCGCGTAGAACTACAGCGCTCAGATCTCCGCTTTCCAGACGCGCGCAGCGGGCTCCGTGTTGACGATCGGCCCGAACAGCGTCCCGTGTCTGCTGGAGCCCTGTCACCACGAGCGCCGAGTGCGGTCCCGCGAATGCTTTGGTCGCTTTTGAAAAGCCTTGACGGCTTCTGCACTCCGCAACGTAGGTATCGCAGAACACGGCAAAACATACAATGTGGTCGCAGTCATGGAATATTTATTTCTGTAGGAACAAATGCTAAAAATGGCGGCGTTGCATGCCAATGCATAACTGCGCGCGATCTTTCACTGGACGCACAACCACGTCCTCTGCGTTCACGTAGGCATAACCGTGTCGGCAAAATGGCCATACGCAGCAGCAGCCACGCTGAGCGGCGAAAGTATACAACAGCCGATGCTAATACCCCCCAAAAGATATTGGGGCTACTTCCCATTTCTCAAGAGCCCGCGCTGGGCTCGAGTGTTGACAAGTCAGGCGGCGAGCCATTTTCCGTTCGAGCCGCAGAGGCGTGAGTGACGTCACCACGGGGACGTGACTTTGAGGCGCTCAGTGGCTGCGCGGAGCCCGTTGCGCGCGTGTTGAGAGCGGAGACTGAGCGCTGCAGTTCTGCGCGCCATTAGGTGAAAGATATCGGGTTGACTGATGATCCTCTATAATTTCCTAATTACAGACACCAACTGCAATAGATAAAAAGTAAATGAACAAATTTTAGTTAATTATTGCCCTAAATAGCACCTGGAACCCGTTTTGTAGCGCTTGCTACGGCCCCTGATCACTTCGTGCAAGAAAAACAATTTTATTTCCAAAAGCTCATCTTTTAAAATTACTTAGTGTTCCCTGTCACACCCTGTATATGTAACTCTCTTAACGCCGTTGTACGTGCTCACAGACTTGACGGCATCCGACTTTCATCTCAGGTTGTGAACACGCAATCTCAGGAGCAGTTCGTTTTTTACTTTCCGCATATTTAAAACAGTAGTGTGTATAAAAGAAATGAAATACTATATTTCATTGTTACTGATCGGTGCTTGATATTTATCAATAGTATTTTTTTCACTTATATAGGGTCCTGCATGGTAGGAGTGAAAGTATAAATAAATAAAGTACTGGAAAGTGTTTTACGCTATCCAGCAAAAGGTTTGCAAGAATTTTTCTAGAGGGAGGAAACAACGCTTTTCTGGTAAGGCATCCCAAACATCGATGTTGCGAGGAAATAAACTGTACTTGAAGTACGGGCCTCAACGAGAAAATATATGATGGCTCTTTGTAGATGGATGTGTAATACATGCGGACGTTACTCATGTGTTCGCTTATAAGTAGACATATGTTAACATTTTTTTTTCAGTATCGCGCTTTCCAAACTTGGGGGTGGACCTACACACGAATCAAGGCCAAGGTAAGGTGTGAACTTAGTTTCAAGATCCGAAATACAGAGGACAACGAAGCTATTGTTGGGCACAGCTTTTAAAAAAAAAACACCAGTTCTTAACACTAGGCTACGCTCCACGGCGTCCTGTATTACTCCCCAAGCCAATCACTGCATTAAATGAATTCAGCTTTTTGTTTATGTAAGAGTGCACGGTGCAAACGCGCATCAAACAGCATCAGTGCCTCAAGACTGAGAGAGACCATCTACAGACAGCCAGACACAGCTAATTCTTTTAACAAAGAAATAAGCCACACAAGCGATACGAACGAAGCATAAAACCTACACGAAACATCCGACAACCAACAATACAATTTCACATACTCTCCGACAATGCCGGCAACGCACATCACAGAAGTACAAGTGTTCAAAGTATGATACTGCAACAAAACCGCAATTGAAAGCAGGAACATAGTTTGAATTTACAACTTGCAAAAAAAAAACAGCAGATTGACTTTCATTGCTCTTTTTGTTTAGTCCGTATTTCAATTCAGATATCGCTTCAGGCTTTGGCAGACATCTTCGGTCTTATACGCAGCTTTTCGGAGCAGTGCTTCCTTTACTCGCGTTTTGAAAGAATGTCTTTTGCATTCTACTGCCGTGGCAACGATTTCTGGGGAGGTGTTTAGTAGTAATGGTAGCTGATAACGTATTAACTGCTCTTCGTATCTCCTTCTAGCCGCTTGTTTAACGTATTTTCCTTCTCTTAAGGCATAACCAGTCTGGTCGTCTGTATCTGGTAACGAAGCTCGTGCCATGTGTTTTGTTACGCTGAGGTACAGGTAATTCGCCAAGTTCTGCTGAAATATGCTCGCAGTAGATAAAACGTTTATAAGTTAAAAACAGAGGTGATATATAGTGGAAATAACAATAACAGTGGTAATGTATGTTCGTATCGCGATTTGTTTCCTATGATTCGAGTACATTTCTTTTGCAGGACATAGAGTTTTTCTGGATCACCTTCACCTGCGCTAGCCCGCACTAGAATACAGTAGTATAAACGGGAGAAAATGACAGCATAATAGAGTTTTTCTGTATTTAACCCCAGCATACAAAATGAACCTCACCTCCTCATGAGACCAAGGATTCTTGAAAGATTTATGCCCAACTGTGATACATGTTCTGTTCAGTTCAGATGTTGATGAAAATACACTCCCAAAACCTTGTGTCCTTCCACTCTACTAATATTCTGGCCCTGAAAAGGTAACTTCATCTTTGTATCAATTTCCTTATTCCTCGCTCGAAATATTACATAGTTGGTTTTTTTCTGTGTAAGGGTTAATTGTTAATCTGTTTGAAGGCAACCATGTCGTCAGCGCTTGACGCCACTCATTTGTAGTATTCGTTATATTCACAAGATCTGGACCGGTGAAAAATACACTTGCGCACAAGATAATATTAAATGCCTGTGGTATCGTTACAACGTCATTTATCTATACAAGTAGCAGTAACGGCCCTAGAATCAAACTCTGTGGCACGCCATAAATTACTACTTGCAAGCTTGATATAGCGTTACGAGGTCCTCCGTACTGGAGACGATTCTGCAGATAGCTTTGATCAAACAGAGCGCACTGCCACGAACATTATTTCTTTCAAGTTTATGGAACAGGATGTCTTGTTTCATGGAGTCTAAAGCCCTTCTGAAATCTAAGAATCTGACTACACTGTAAAGTATGTTTTCAATGTTAGATATAACTTTTTCTTTTCTCGTTAACAAAGCAGACTGAACCAATTTACCATTTTGGAGCCAGTGTTCCTGGGGTTTGATGACACCCTTGCTGAAACCGTTAATCAAAGGTTAAAAGTTGTAAAAATTCGTAAACTGCAACTCCTTGTAGCGAAATGTGAGAGGACTCGAATGTTGCGACGGTGAATATTGATGACAGTGAAGACACGGAGACGAATTCTTTAGCAAACAAACAAGAAAAACTGTAATTAACTTTACGGACATATACACAAAGGAGTGGTCGGACGGAGCACACAACACAAACATCTTCCTTTCTTGCCGTCGACGAAGCCACTGTCTTGCCGAGGGGGCCCGGCCGTTCTTTCCTGGCCCGGCCGTTTCGCGCCCAAACCCGCCTCGCAGGCGCCGCCGATGAAACCCGATCCCGGGCCAGCCACCGGCGCTCAAACAGGGAGCGTCCCCGCACTGTCCGGTCCCCTTTGGCCCCCCGTCGCGCACACGGGCGTAGGGAAACACACACACACACACACAAACGGAAAGGAGGGCACACGGGCGACGAGAAACACAGGCGCGTGTAAATGGCGCCGTTCGGGGAAAACGCACACTCCCCGTTCCCCAAGAAGAAGAAAAAAAAAGGAAGACACAACAACCTCCCGGCCTCAGCAGTGGGAGCGCTACGAACACAGCTCGAGGGGATAGAGAAGCTGTACCGGCCTTCGCAGTGTGGATCCGTTGGGCTGCTTTACAACACACGCTCGAATGTGGTTATCTCTTCCGTGGATCACTTCAACGATCCTCCCCATCTTCCACATTTGTCGCGGCGCCTTTTCCTCGTGGGTGAGAACTAAGTCTCCGACCGAGGTCTTTCGAGCCTGCTGTTTGTCGCAAGTGTGCGCCGACCGTAGCGTCAAAAAATATTCCTTCCGCCATCGCCTCCAAAATTGCTCCAGCAGTCGCTTACGGGCGGTAAATCGCCGGAAAGCCAACAAGAACATTTCGGACGATAGGTTCGAGACAAGCTCGAGATGAACCGCTCTAGTAACTGCGCAAGTGAAGAGAGCAATGTAAGATTTGGAGACAGTATCCTTGTCCTTAGTGAAGAGGGGCCCGGCGAAGTCAATGCCAACCACTTGAAACGGTTCCGACCGGCAAACTCTTTCTGGTGGCAAAGGCGCTGTCGGAACTTCGCCAGGCTTCGCGCGACCTTTTAGGCAGATGTTGCATTTGCTTACAACCCTTTTTACTTGTTGAAGTCCTCGTGGGATCCAAAACCTTTCTCTCACTTCTGTGAGGGTGTCTCTAGCGCCGCCGTGCAAAGTTCGTAAATGAGCGTCTCGAATAACGAGCTCCGTGAACGGATGGCTGGGAGGGAGGAGCATTGGATGCTTCACCTCTTCATTTTCGTCAGAGAATTGCAGCCGCCCTCCCACTCGTAGCAGACCCTCTGTATCCAAAATGGGCTGTAGCTTCTGTAAGCTCGATTGAGATTTCACTGGGAGTCCTTGGCCAAGACGGGATATGACATCCGTGTATGCCTCTTCCTGAACGGCTTTCAACCAGTATGATTCGGCCCTTTCTATCTCTTCCGCGGCTAGACAAGAAGCAACTTTGCCTGACGGACTCCGGCAAGCACTTATGAATCTGAAAACCCAGGCAGTTATCCGTAAAACTCGGAAAAAACTACTGTGGTGAGCCAAGTCCAAGATGGGCATAAATGTCCTTACTTGCAACACCTTTACTTTTTTCCTTTCCTCCGAACTTTCCTCAGCAGTTGGGACGTAAATCTCATTTAGAGCTGGCCAGGAATCCTCCGTCTCTGAAAGCCATGACGGTCCAAACCACCATAATCGGTCTCCTTGAAGACTCTGTAGAGTGACTCCGCGTGTCACACGATCTGCGGGGTTCTGTGAACCGGGGCAATGCCTCCATTGGTCTTTTTTCGTGCAGGTTTGAACCTCAGTCACTCTGTTTCTCACAAACTGGTTCCACTGCAAAGGGTTTCCTTTCAACCAATGAAGGGTTATGCTGGAGTCTGTCCAGAAAATCATTTTCAGCCGGCCGGCATGCATCATTAAGCAGCCTTCCAGAAACTTTGCTATTCTAGCACCTAGCAGTGCACCCATCAGTTCAAGTCGGGGAAGGGTCATAGCTTTCAATGGTGAAACCCTCGCTTTCGCAAAAAGAAGTTTCGTGTGAACGCATCCGCTGCAGTCCTCTAGTCGTAGGTATGCGCAGGTCCCGTACGCTCGCTGACTGGCGTCGCAGAAGATGTGTAACTGTACAGTCTGCGGCTGAACTATTGGAGCAACACATCGAGGTACGGTCAGTGAACAAAGGTCTATCAGCTCCGATTTCCAGCCTTCCCACTTCCTTGCGATATCACTGGGCAATTTGTCATCCCAACCAATATGTCGTTGCCACAATTCCTGAAATAGTGCTTTGGCTTGTATGGTAAATGGTACGAGCAGCCCAAGGGGATCAAATATTCTGGCGATGGTTTGTAGAACAAGTCTTTTGCAGTTGTTCTCTCTGTCCAATACGCTTGAGAGAGACTTGGTGGCCACAGTGATTGTGTCGCTTGCAGGATTCCAAAGAAGCCCAAGAATTTTTACTGTTCCAGATGAGTCATTCAGTGCCTCTTGTGACGCAAATAGATCTTGCAAGCGCCTAGAGTTCGACGACCACTTTCGCAGACTCATTCCGCAAGCTCCAAGTATATCGTTTGCCTGCGCGAAAATCTCCTCCGCCTCCTTTTCATTGTCTGCCCCAACCAACAGGTCGTCGACGTAGAATGACTCCGCCAGAAGCGCAGCTACCTTTTGTTTCGGCTTTTAAACTTTCTTAAGGTGATATTGCGGAGTTGCATTTAGCAGGAAAGGGCTAGCCTTGGTGCCGAACGGCACACGCCTCATTCGCCACTCTTCTACCTCAGGATCAGGTTCCTCATTTGTCGGCAAGCCCTTAAACCAGAGAAAACGGAGGGAGTCTCTGTCCTCTTCTCGGACACTGATTTGCAAGAATGCCCTTTCAATGTCAGCTGTCAAAGCGATAGGATGCAGTCGAAAACGGATCAGCAGCTTGACCAGGTCGGCAAGAAGACAGGGCCCTTTCTCCAAATGTTCGTTCAGGGAGGAAGACCCTTTCTCATGTGAGGAGGCGTCAAAGACTATGCGTAGCTTTGTCGTTCTTGAGTCGCTGCGTAAAACAGCGTGGTGTGGCATGTAATAAACCGGATCAGTGGCTCGTTCGTCCGGTGTTACACGCTCGGCGTAGCCCATATCTATGTAGCTCCGCATTGTACTTTCGTAGTCCGCGCCGAATTCCGGAGTGCGCTGAATTCTTTTCCCCAGGCTTTTCAGTCGCTTTAGTGCCTGGGAGCGGTTGTCACAGAGATGTCCACTGTTTTCTTTCCAAGGAAGGGCAACTTCGTAGCGGCCGTTCCTCATACTGATGTTTCTTTCAAACTGATGAGCAATCGCTTCCGCTTCCTCATTCGGCCCTCCGGAGTGGTCTATAATGCCAATGCTTTCCAGATCCCAGAAGCCTTTTACAAGTCTTTCAGTGCTTTCAAGGACTGTGCTTACCCTCAAGACACAAAGGTTGGCTGAATTGTCAACTGAGGTATGCACTGATATCGGACCCTGAAACATCGAACCGAAGACGGACCCCAGGGCAACCAAGTCAGCGTTTTGCTGGGAACGTTGAATTTCGCCCGTCATAAATTTCCACAGATGTTCAGCGCCAATGAGAAGTCCAATTCCAGGTACCGCTAGCATGCCTGGCAACAAAAGCTTGTCCGCTATGGGCCGTCCTGTCTCTTCTATTGCTCTGACAAAGTCGTTTTCGACAGGCACCTGGACTATGTCGTTGCAGATGAAAGGAACCTCAATGGCCTCTATAATGTATTCCTTGTCATCGTACTGGCTGCGAAGACGCACTTCGACAAGACGTCGTTTTTCTGTTGCTGATGTGGCTGTCCCGAACGTACTCAGCTGGACAGAGGTCTTTCCACTTTCTTTGAGGCCTAGAAATTTAGAGATGTCCTCACGGATAAAAGTGCGATTACTGCCCCCATCCACGATGCCTCGAATGTAACCGCGCCGACCTTCTCCAATAGCCCAAATCCGGCAGGTTTGTAGAAGAATTTCATTGTTGAGGGAATTACGGCTGCTTGCATGCAAGCTGCTAATATCCAATCTTGGAGTCTCCTCTCGTTTCTTCGGTTTCCAGTTTGGGTCGCATACTGATAGCACATGTCTACCGCTACACTTTCCGCATTTCAGTCTGCGGCGGCAATCTTTCGAACGATGTCCTCTCAAAGTACATCGGAAGCAGCGGTTGTCATCTTTCATTCTTCGCAATCTTTCTTCCCGATTCATTTCACTGTCGCAATCCGCTGTGTTGTAAGCGAGCCGCAGAAAAAGCACTGTTCTCTTACTTGCGAAGTTGCGTGCAGTACAGCAGATGTCGGAGGGAGAGACGACTGGTTTCTTTCGCTTTCCTGTCTGCCTCGCTTGCTTTCTCTAGTACTGCCAATTCCGCTCTTTTCCCTGCTTTCAACTTCGACTATCAAAAATTTCAGAATTTGTTCCAGCTCACCGTCTATAGGGCCCGTTGCAGATGTAGCCTCACCGTTCTGAGCGTCGCTAGGCGGATGTGACAAGTCCGGAGTACTGGCCAGCCGTTTATAATATTCAACGACGATGCTGGCAGGTAGGGCTTTTAGGAGAATGTCTGTCATCATGGCAGAGTAGGTGGTTGAGCTCACCTTAAGTCCATTCAGCCCGCGCACATGGCATTGAACGTGATCCAGGAGCTTCCGCAGGCCTCGCACGTCGTCCGATGATGTTACGGACGGTAGGGATCTCAGCTGGGCGAGGTGCTCCTGAATAATCTGTCGGGTGTCGCCAAAGCGCTTGGACAGAATGGTCACTGCATCGTCGTAGCATTCTCCTGTCGCCTGTAATCCGGCTATCGATGATGCCGCCGCTCCGCTCAGAAGGCTCCTCAAATAGTGAAACTTTTGGCCCTTGGTGAGGTTTCCATTCTCGTCAACGGCTTCTCTGAACTGCTCCCAAAAGCCACGCCACTGTCGAAGCTCACCGTTGAATGTCTGCAGCTGAAGGGTGGGCAGCTTGACTGCACTGCGGTGAGTGGCTTCGCCGCCGCCATGTTGGCTTCCCCGCTGTGGCTCTGCCGTCGCTGTAGTCAATAGGCGCGGAGCTCTCAGCAGTTCGGCTTCTTTGGCTTTGAGCTGTCCAAGCATGCCCCTGGCTGCATCCTCGTACCGCATGACAGTCTCAAACTCGGAAGCGAAGTCCTCATCCGCAACGGCTGCCTCCAATTCGGCGTTCAACTTGAGAAGTTCGTCGTTGTTGGCCGCAAGTCGTTCAATGAGGGAGCACAGCGTTCCGGTGTCTGTCGTTGCCAGAGCTGCCTTGGCCTCGTTGATGAGCTTGGTGTTTTGCTGGCGACGCGCAGTTCTCTTTTCTTTCGTCCTCTGCATGCTTGCGTCGAATGGGGACCGTGGCGTCACTAACTTTTTCCGTTATCGTCGCAGCCTGGTTCCAGCTTTCCGAGATTCTCCGAGTCCTGGAGATCGCAGTTCCCGGGTTTCGGCACCATGTGTAGCGAAATGTGAGAGGACTCGAATGTTGCGACGGTGAATATTGATGACAGTGAAGACACGGAGACGAATTCTTTAGCAAACAAACAAGAAAAACTGTAATTAACTTTACGGACATATACACAAAGGAGTGGTCGGACGGAGCACACAACACAAACGTCTTTCTTTCTTGCCGTCGACGAAGCCACTGTCTTGCCGACGGGGCCCGGCCGTTCTTTCCTGGCCCGGCCGTTTCGCGCCCAAACCCGCCTCGCAGGCGCCGCCGATGAAACCCGATCCCGGGCCAGCCACCGGCGCTCCAACAGGGAGCGTCCCCGCACTGTCCGGTCCCCTTTGGCCCCCCGTCGCGCACACGGGCGTAGGGAAACACACACACACACACACAAACGGAAAGGAGGGCACACAGGCGACGAGAAACACAGGCGCGTGTAAATGGCGCCGTTCGGGGAAAACGCACACTCCCCGTTCCCCAAGAAGAAGAAAAAAAAAGGAAGACACAACACTCCTGTTGCGTTTTGGAAAGCAACGGAGCCACATTTGTCGATAGCATTTTCAATGCATTCAAGAATCATGTTATGGGGTAAAGAATAAAAGAGATCTTTAATGTTAGTTGCCAAGACCTGGCGGCTATTGTCTGTATTACTATTAAAAATTCTAAAACCTGATTGCAGCTGCTCGCGATAAAATTGTCTTCCGCAGATTAAACGTTAAGATGACGCTTCAAGGCTGGAGTTTGTTTTTTACTCTCAGTGCACACAAGCCTGACATGCCTTCTCGTGGTGTGAATGACGACTAATGTTTTGGAGCAGGCTTTGTAGCTAGAGAAAATTGAGTTTGAAGCAGCTTTCTGAAGTTTTGTGGCGTGGAGGAGGAGACAACTTTATTTACTCCAAGAACTGGGTCAGGTGAGGAAGACCGGGGGCCGCACTGGGTGGCCGAAAGTCCTTGGGCTTCGGAGACTCCCATGGCCCAGCGCACGATCCGTCCGTGATCTGTGCAGAGCAGCCTCCTGTCGCTGAGCTCCCTCAAAGGGTTGTTGGGGCAATTACAATGAATAAAGAGTAGCCGTGCAGAGACGGCAATGGGGTGAAGCGTTGCCTAAATTAAGGTAATGGCACTGCATGGTGCTCGTTTGTAATCGTGCTCGGCCTGGGATTTATGAGGGGGAGGGTAGCTGAGGAGGGAACTGCGGTAGTGTAAACTATTTTCGTGGTAGGTGAGTAGGCATTCACGCTACCTGTGAAAGGAATGGCGCGTTCACGGGCGGCTGTATTTCCGGAGTGTCCACAGTGCTCTGGAACTCACAAGATGGTGATTGTACTTTGGAGAGGCGGCATGAACTTGAGGATACGATAAGCAGGTGCGTGGATTCGGCGCATAGCGAAATTACGAATCGCCATTTTTGAGCATGAGAAAATATATTCTGCCTGAGTGTGAGCAATTTCCAGAGCAATGGCGGCTTCTTTGTCCTCGATTGGTTGAGCTACCCGGTCGAGGGTGGTGCAACAAAGAAGGTTGTGGGCATTATCCCAGACTGCCACTGCGAAGGCAGGGCGGTGGGAGTATTCTGTCGCATCTACTAAGCGGCACGGGTCGAAGGTGGGTAGCGCTCATGAAGCGCCTTTGCTCTGGCCACCGGACGGTCGTGATTGTGGTTGGGATGGGTACCTTTCGGTAACGGTGGGATGTACAAACTCTCGCTGATGCAGTCTGGAGTGACGTCGTGGAGGTAGTGCGTGCTATGAGATTAATTTTGAGGAATAATTTAAAACTGTGAGAATGCGGGGTGAAATTTTCGGTGTGTCGGTATCGATGATCCATGACAAAAGGAGCGCGAAAACAAGACGACGGACGAAACACGTAGCGTGTGTTCTTCCCTCGTCTTGTTTTCCTTTTGCCACAAAAAAACGGGCTTTTCCGCTCACTTTGGCCAAGGTTCCAAAGAAAGCTGGACGGAAAGCTGAAGAGAGCGAGGCTATCGTAGTTGTCGCGACCAGGTCCACATATTTTTAGAAAAATTAGCTAGCTTTTCCACGTGATGTTGAACTAAAAGTTTTGTACATAAAAATTGTACAGGAAGTTTATAAATGCCCATTTTGATTTTTCCAGTGTAGTTAGAGCGCTTTCTTTAGTTTAGTTTAATTAAGGCCCGCAAAATTTAAAAGCTGTCATGTGACTGTGCCTATTGAACTAGTTTGTTTACATTTACCTTATTTGCGCGACAGTACACAGAAAGCAAAGACGACACGGGCGCACACTGACAAGTGACCCTGTTTGCCCCATATTCTCATTTAGCGCCTGTGTCGTGTTTGTTAGTTCACTCGCAGGCACAGTTAAAGCACTTCTTTGATTGAAGGAACTCGGTTACGGAAAACAGGAGCGCTACGACCGCATAGGTTTTCATTCGAAGCGCAAAGCTCGGCAAAAAATTGCAGTGCTTCAATACCGCAAAAAGGCGCTGTGTTGGACAGTTGCGTTCGGATGCGTTTAATGATGCCATGCTCCATCGAAACGCGTGACCGCGCCACATGTAACCAGTTCCTACACACACAACCCAGTGTTGCCACTGCTACTGATTTATCAGTAGATCTACTGATTTTTAAAAAATTTTACTGATTCAATGATAACCTCATCAAATATGCTGATTTTTGCTTTTTTCCTACTACAAGGGAACAAAAACTACTACTTTTTCGTTCTACAGAGTATGTCTTTCTAACTTTTCTTATTTGTAAGGTGACACATAGCGATGGTGATACTGATGGCCAGGTTGCATCAGCCACTGCCGGTTCAACGGCTCACTCTACCCTATGTGGCGCACGAACACAGCTTAGCACGAAGTCAAGTGTAGGATCCCGTCTTAACCTGATCCTGAAGCCACAGGCACTTCGAAGTGGGCTCCGTCGAGTCTTACCGCTTGGATCAGTGCTAGAGTCGGGTTTCGGCGTCGCAGCGCTAAGCGTCGAATGCAAGAGGAGTGAACGCTTTTGCAGTGTTGTATTTATCGGCGTCGGACAAGGTTCACTACGCCTGTGCGCCAGTGTGCGAGGCCCGGGGGACGACTGGCAGCGAGCAGCGTGCTTTGGCGGTTCTAGGTGACTCCACCCATTGCGGGGCTCTTTAAGAGAGCCTCACCTCTTTTATTAAATAAAGGATTTTCATCATCATCATCTAGGTGACTTTCTGTCATGAAACCCGGCGTACACAAATTGCAGCCCGGAATGCAGTAGCTGGCCATGAGCCCTCGGCAGCCAAAAAAAAAAGAAAGATATACGCTAGCTAGCGCAGCCGCCGGATTCGTGGCATAAGGTTTCGTTTTCAACCCGCGCATTGTAAGCAGAGCCGTGAACGCGCGTGATCGTGAGCAGAGTGCGGCGCAAGGAGGATATATTGGTGCGGCGCCGAGGTGCAAAAAGAAATGCGAAGACAAACCAGAGGAAGAGAGGTGCCTGAACTTTCGGTTTCGCGGCGGGGTACTGCCAGTTACGGTGTGATTCAAACGGTGCAGCAGCCTTGTTCATTTTGCTCCGTGTGTTCGTACTCCTGTGCGGTTTGGTTTTTGCAGTGTTAGGGAAGTTCGGACTTTCGAGCGGCTACATTAGGATCGAAAGTTTCAGTCGGTCTCTGGTGCAACTTTATCTCCTTACAAAGTATTCCAGAAAGACTCATAATGAGCAGCGACGACAGCGGCCCTGGTCCAAGTGCAGCTGGCCCGAAGGCGGAAAAAAGAAATACCAGCAGAAATACAAGCCCGCTTGGGAACGAGAGAAAGGTTTTGAAGGATGGCTGCAGAGGAGCAAGAAAGGTAATTCCTACGCATATTGCAAAGCATGTGATATGCATTTGATTGCTGGGAAGACGCTACTGGAAAGGCACATGAGAACTGTGAAGCATGAGGAGAACAAGAAAAAACTCTCTTGTCAGCCCACATTAACAAGCATGCCATCAGTGAGCCGTGGATTGGCACAAAACGTTCAAGTAAAAGAAGCTGAGATTAAGCTGACCTTGTTTGTTACGGAGCACAACCTGCCGTTCACCATCATGGACCACTTGCCAAAGCTTGTGCAACGAATTTGCCCAGATTCCGAGATCGCCAAACAAATTACTTGCGGTAGAACCAAAACGACGCCGATAACCAAGGTGGTTACAGGTGAAGAGAGCGAGTATCAGCTTTGGGAGCTTCTCCGCCGGAAAAAGTTCTCCGTGATGATCGACGAGTCGACAGATATAAGCTCCTCTAAACACCTCTGTGTTGTGGCCAGGGTTTTTGGAAGCGATAAAGTCATCGATGCCTTCTTTGACCTCATTCCTGTCGAGGATGCCTCAGCAGACGGCCTATACAAAGCCCTCAAAGGTGCGTTTGAGAAAGCTGGGGTGCCCTATAAAAACAACCTGGTTGGCTTTGCTGCGGATGGCGCGAGCGTCATGATGGGGGTCAGCCCCTCAGTGATGACATTGCTTAAAAAGGATGTCCCTAGCTTGTTTATCCTCAAGTGCTTGTGCCACTCTTTCCACCTGTGCGCATCCTATGCCTGTGCTCAGCTTCCTCGGGTAGTGGAGGATCTATTGAGAGATGTGTACAGCTATTTCAACTGCAGCCCAAAGAGGATGCAGATGTTCAGGAAGTTTCAGAATCTGCTTGAACTGAAGCCACACAAGCTACTCCATCCGAGCCAAACGAGGTGGCTGTCATTGCTTGCGGCAGTAGAGCGTTTGCTTGAGCAGTGTGATGCTCTTATTGCATACTTTGCCACTGCTCTTGCTGAAGACAGACTCCTGGCTTCAGAAACCATCCTCACAAGGCTTCGTGGTCCACTCAACAAGTTGTTCCTGCAGTTTCTTACCTTTGTCTTGCCCGTTTTTAACGTACTTAACAAGCAAATGTAGAGCGAGGAACCGCGGTTTCACAGGCTTCTGAAAAGTGCCACAACTGCGCTACAAACGATAATGGAATGCTACCTCAAAAAATCTTGCACAAGGGGGATCGATCTGATTAAAGCTGAATACAAAAATCCCAGGAACTTTTTTCCTCTAGAAGATATGTACGTTGGAGGCCAGGCGACCGTTTTTCTCTCGCCCAAAGACTGCACGGCTACATCAGAGCAGAGGAAGTTCTTTCGACAGCGCTGCCTCGACTTCTACATCGAAAGCGTGGAGCAGATTCTAAAGCGTGTGCCCTTCCGAGATCCTTCTTTGGCGAACTTAGAGCTTCTAGACCCCATTGTTGTCAGAACTGGATTGGCTCCATCAATTGCCCCCCTAGTAGGAGCTTTCCCGCATGTGGTTGCTGAGGGGTCCTTGCAGACCTTGGATACTGAATGGCAGATCCTCAGGAACGCAGACATAAGCATAACAGAAGAAGCAATGCTGCATGAGTTCTGGGGCTCGGTATACCGAATGACACACAGTGACGGAACTTCGGCATTCCCAGCACTCAAGGAGTTCGTGTCGGCCATGCTCTGTTTGCCACATTCAAGTGCAGCGGTTGAGAGGGTATTTTCTGCTGTTAACATGCTAAAAACCAAGCAAAGAAACAAACTTGCAACGGACACTGTATGTGCCGTGCTGCATACCAAGCGCCTTACTGCCTCTTCATCGTGCTTCCAGTTCAGTGTAGAGAAGCCACTGCTCAACAGGATGGAAACATGGCGCAAAAACCTCCAAGATGAAGGCGACGAATAGTTTCCACGTTGATTTTCTGAACTTAATCATTAACTGTATTGTGTGGTATTCGGTGTCAGTGAAACGATTAAGAAATCTCTACAAGTCACTGCATGTGGTCATTATCTTTTCGATGTTCACTTCGTATTTTATTACCAGTGTATGAGATAACAACAGTCATTCTGTAAGACAAATAAAAAACTTTTCTTTCACTGGAGATACGAATGTAGTGAACTGTTGACTGAGGTACCGTGGTTCCCGTCGGCTGCGCTATGCTGCGCGGCGCCGGCGGTAGGGAGTTCCATGGCGGGGCACATGATGTCGCAACAATCGCTACTTTCTCTACCCCGTTGCTTTTGTTATTATGATAGCGACACTTGTCTTTTACCACCGTATGGCACCGTACTAAAGAAATAACTCTTACCGCGTAGAAAAAACACGCCCAAACAAGTGACTGCAACATATATGAAAATCTACTGATTTCTGCTGATTTTTAGCATCAAAATCTGCTACTACTTTTGTGAACGCTGTGGCAACACTGACACAACCTCGTCGGGGAGAGAGAGAGAGGGTATGGAACCCTGAGGGTGGAAGTTTACATATCCCTAGAGTACGTACATCGATTCGTGTGCGTAGCTGTGACATGAGTGGCAATGGCTAAATGAGTGCCTCGTTTTATTCACATCATCACCTCGTGGCATGATCCAGGCTCAGATCGAGGACGCCGTGAGTTAAGCGATTTGCATGGCGTAAAAACGCCGCATAAGGTTCTGCCGTGCCACCTTTCGGCGATATATACGCTTGCGTCCGCGTGCGTGAAGCCCGCCAGGAAATATGCACCCTCTGGAAGGAAACTGAGGAAGTGGCTCAAATTACAATATAATCAACAGAGCGTCCTACCCTGAAAGTTCCAATTAAAGTGGTTCATGGAACTGGAACCTCTCATATTGAGAGAGTTGTTGCAAATGGCGGGAAGTTCGTGAAATTGAGCTACCATGTGTAACTCGAGCGAAACCTCACTCGTAGACACTTAGTTCGACGTACGCAGTGAGCTTGCGTACGCAACGACACGGCGGGTAGCAAATGCGCAGAACGCAACGTATCTAGCCGCGCGTTGTGGACGCCCGCCCGCTGTAAAGCACAGCGTAGCGTACGCAACGCGGACGCTACGTGCTGCGTAGAGAATACGGCGATCATCTCGCCCGCTTCGGACCGATTTCACTTCGCCGCTGCTTTCTTCAATGCGATGGCTCGCTCTAAACTGTGCTGTTAGCTTTTATTTTGTCTACTCTCACCCACACGCCAAAATATTAGGGACAAATTCCCCTTGTTTTTCAGATAATGAGGCGATTTTTGACCTTTTAAGCCTGTTGTGTACGTTTATCGTCATAGCAACCGCACCTACCGAATAATTTTTTTAGTCATGTGCCTACTTTTGCACTTCATTAAAAATTATACAATTTTTCCTCTATTAAAAACAGTAATATACTATTCATATTGTCAGAAACTGAAAAATGTTCAGCCGAGCGCTACAGCGCTTTCAGTGTTTGTCACTAGATGGCGACACAACACAACGCGCTACGCGGCTGCTCTGCGGCGGTACGGCCAACTATAAGTGTGACGGGGGTGTCCTTTACAGCGTACGGAACGTAGTGAGCGTTGCGTACGCAATGTCGCTATGTACGCAGCAACTAAAAGTGTCGTTGGAACCCTGTGACCTCAACGTCCTCTTCGGCGCAGTCAGGCCTTCTTTTGGCCACGTAAAGAGGATATGTAGAATTCTGCGTTCAGAGCTGTGGAGGCAAGTTCGACTTTTTTATGACGGTTTGCGTGTAGCATGTTACAGCCGTCATCCCGATTGGGTCGCTGAGAAGAAGTTTCGCGAATATAAATGACATGCAGCTCAGGCTGTAGAGTTCCGGTGGTGCCACATCTTGAACCACACTCCTAAGGCATCTGGCAAGAAACAGAGAAGCGGAGTCGTGAAGGTCCTGGGGCATGTTCAGATTACGGATGAAGTCAACAGGGTTCTTGAGAAGGGACCGAAGTTCAGCCTCGAACCTGCAGTTAGGGCACACGAGCACCTGTCACTGAATAGGTGTATTGCCGGGAAAGCGTCTCCGGAGAATCGGGAGCGCTGCTTGCTGGACGGAGTGGATGCTCTGTCAAGAACAGTATCGAAGAAGTCCCCAAGCGACCGGTCTGGAGTCAACGCCGTCGTCACTTTTTTCAAGGAAAGACATCTGCGGTTGCTACAATCTGACAAGGAAGGAGGGTTTGTGGTGGTGCCGCCCGGAATCTACAAAGAAAAGACCCGCTGTGCTGTGGAAAAGAACTTCACTCTGACGAGCCTGAAGCCCAGTAAAGTGAAATCGCGAGCTGTCGCCCTCTGCAAGAACTTGGAATTGGAATAGTTGGCAAATTCTATAAGTAAGTGCAAAGAAAAGACTCTTACCATGTTTTTCACTGCTAAGACTCATAAAGAGGAGGTTCCGTTCCGGTGTATTGTTAGTGAGCGCTACGCTTACCAAAGGCTTATTAGCCAATACCTGTTAAAGCATTTAAACTCTCTTGTCATTGAGGATCCCTGCGGAACAAAGAACTCGACTGAAATTATAGCGTTCTTTCAATCCTGTAAAAGCATTGGTAGCGTGTTTTCGGTAGATGCCAAGGACCTTTTCTATTCTATTCCACACAAAGATCTGTTCTTAGCTGTTCAGTCTTGTATTGAAAAGAAAGGTGTTTTGTTTCAAAATTCAGCGGGTATTTCAATGGAGAGTTTTCTATCTTTGTTGGAATTCTACCTTAGTGCTACTGTGGTTGAATTTGACAATAGGCTGTACATACAGAAGAAAGGAATTTGCATAGGGTCCTGCGTTGCGCCAGTGTTAAGTGCTATTTTTCTCGCAGCAGTTGACAGAAATCTGGACGATAGGTTTGACCAGAACAAAGTGCTAAAGGTTTTCCGGTATGTTGACGATTTCTTAGTTGTGTTAACCAAGCAAGACGCACCAACTTACAGAGCCACTACAGATGAAATTCTGGATGCGTTTAAAGAACTCAGTCATGGTTTGGAATACACTTGTGAATTGCCACAGAACAACAAGTTACAGTTTTTGAGCTTGGAACTCTCCTTGGAACGAGACAGATTGTGTTGGATGTACAAACCTCGAAGTCAAAAAGAGCTGTTGTCCTACGAGTCGGCTCACTCAAAAACAGTGAAACGAGCCATAGCCACATCAGGATTAGGATCTGCACTAACAAAATCATGCGAGCATTGCATGCAAGAAAGTTTCCAACTGCAGACCACACGGTTACTACAGGCAGGTTTTCCGCATTCAGTGATATCGGCAGTGACTGAAGCTTTGCTTCAGAAAGTTAAAGGCACGAGAAAAATGTTACTCAGGAAAGCGACAAGAGGGTGAGACCAGCCGTAGTCCCGTAGTCCCACCGTGTAGCACATAATTTGAAAAAAGTCGCCAATAAATATAAGATTGCCGTAGTGTTTTCTGCCCCTTGCAAGCTAGCTACATTGTGTAATAGGATTAATAACGAAAAACCAAGTGAGCAAACCTGTGGCGTAAAGCACGCCAGCATGTTCGTCAGGTGTAGGGAAGGGGTGATCTACCAGATTCTGCTTACTTGCGACAAAGTTCATATTGGACAAACCGGAAGGTGCTTGAACGAACGTTTAAGGGAACACGAGCGTTCACTTGAAAAAGGCACTGGCTCTAATCTAGCGCTTCATTGCAAAGAATGCAAATGCATGCCTCGTTTACGCGAAACTGTCGTTCTAGATAAAAGTAGAGACAGCGTAGCCCGGTTATTAAAGGAAGCCTTCTGTATAAAAAGAAAGGGCTTGGAATGTGTCAGTGACGCGCCAAAATCATTGTATGGGAGTGAACTTGCCTTTTTAGAACTACATTGCTAAGTTTTTATTGCTGACTATGTGTGTTTCAATCATTCAGTATTTTCTGTTTCATCGTTTTATTGTTAAGGTCTGTGCACCTTTTTATCCCCACGATGTCATATTCAGCCAGTTTTTATTCCTTTCACAATTAAATTTCGTCAGTTTTTATCGGTTTTATTTTTGTTTCCCGCTTTTGATGTTTTATCCGTTTTTTATGGCTCTTTACACCTTGTTACTTTCACTGTTCATAGTCATCAAGTGTATCTCCTCTTGTTATCATCCCTTGTTTGATTCAGTTGACTTTTAGCTTGTTCACCCTGTTATGTTTATTTTGCTTTTATGGCTCTTTACACCATGTGACGTTGACTGCATCTGATTATCTTTGCCACTGCCTTCCTATATAATGTCCGAGTTTCGCTCAATAAAAATTCAGTTGCCATTTCAGCGCTCTTTCCTGTCCCTTCTTCGTTTCGCCTTCGGGCTTCTTTCGCGCTGTTTTCACTCATATCGCAATGAACTAACTAGCCCAGCAAAAAGTTCTGCTTATACACTCACCCCATGGACATAGGACGCTGCTCCGCACACGCCCACTAAATCTAGCAGGATAGGTATTCAAGCCTCTCAGAAGCGATGCCTTCTTTGCACGTCCGTACCACGTCCATGTTATATAACTCAGAGATTACTAAATCTAAACGTGCCTTTCATGAAACCACCCTGCCTAACTTACTTCGAACTAACCCAAAACAATTCTGGAAAACAATTAATCCCAAAGAGAAAAACAAATCAGTTTCATTAATGGATCAGGCAGGTTAAGTTCAGTTCAGTTCAGTTTTATTCCTTAAAAGCCCCCTTTTCAAGGGGTGTTTAAGAGGTGGGAACACACTTGCAAATGTGAAAAAAGCAGCAATGATTATTTAACATCGAAGCTGATCTGTTACACGCGCTTGAAAAGCAGATGGCGAAGCGATGACGACAATGTCATAGGGAAGGCCGTTCCAGTATGAAGCTGTTCGAGAAAAGAGCGAAGCAGAAAAAGCAGTAGTGTGCGATCGTGAGCGTGCAACTTGCAGTGGGTGACTGGTGCGGTTAGGTATGCGTGCTGCGGCTGTGATGTACGGTGCTTGATTCAGATAAGAATAAAAAAATTCGCTGTGGCTTAGCTTGGTTAAGCCCGGTAATTGCGAAAGCAATATCCGTACCTACGTCATGGTTCAGCGGGTGGTGGTGCTTGTGGTTAGACTTGTGGTAATGCATCGGTTATACAATCCAATCCAATCCAATGTATTCTAATCTAATCTAATATAATCTAATCCAATCCAATCCAGTCCAATCCAATCCAATCTAATCCAATCTAATGCAATCAAGGTCAAATGAAGGTCAATGGTGGTCACCGCCGCGGCACGGCAAAGGCGTGAAAGTGCAAGTAGTATTGCTTTCGCAATAAAAACGTGTGAAAAAGAGCGAAGCTAGCGATGCGGCGACGAAATGAGAGGAGTGGCAATCCGGATTTCACTTTCAAAGTTGAAACACTGGTGTCGTACGAGTATGAGGAATGAATGAACCGGACGGCACGATTTTGAACAGATTCCAATGCAGTGATTAGATATGCCTGATGTGGGTTCCAGATGGCAGATGCATATTCCAGTTTCGGTCTTACCAGTGATTTGTATGCGAGCAGCTTTACCTGAGGTGGGGCAAGACAGAGGTGACGCTTAAGGAAACGTAGTGTTTTATTTCATGCTGAAATGATGTTACTAATATGAGCACGCCATGAGGGATCAGCAGAGACGGTGATTTCCAGATATTTGTACGATTCTGTTAGCTCAATCGGTGTATTAGAAACAGAGTAATAAAAGCGATAAGGGTTACGCCGACGAGAATAACACATGAGTTTGCATTTAGTAGGATTAAGGGACATCAACCAATTATTGCACTAGTTTAATACACTGTTAAGATCTGCCTGAAGGGTGTGTTGATCATCACGATTCTTAATGGTACACAATCATCCGCACACAATCCTTACACAATCATCCGCGAACATTCTAATATTTCAGAAAACATGCATGGGCAAGTCGTTAATATATATTAAGAACAAAAGGGGACCAAGGACAGATCCTTGAGGGACAGCGGTTGTTACTGGGCCGTTAGACAGGTGGCCGTTAACATAGTCAGACTGAGAACGATTAGTTAGAAATTCTTCAATCCATTTTAAAATATTAGCGAGCAGGTTGAGCTGCGAAAGTTTTAGTAATAGTCGGCGGTGAGGGACCTTCTCAAAGGCTTTCGCAAAATCTAGAAAAATGGCGTTGGTCTGCATGTTGGTCGAGATTAGCATGTAAGTCATGAAAGAGTGCTAGTTGGGTTTCCCATGAAAGGCCCTTGCGAAGTCCGTGTTGTGAAGGATAGAAAAATTCGTTTGCGTCAAGGAAACTGATGATTTGTGAGTATATGACGTATTTCATTATTTTACACGGTACGCTAGTTAAGGAAATGGGACGGTAATTCAAAGGTGAGTCTCCGTTACCCGATTTGTAGATTGGAACGACCTTGCCCTGTTTCCAGTCAGCTGGAATGATTCTTGAAGACAGTGACTGTGAAAAAAGGAGACATAAATAGGCTGCACAAACAGTGTTCTTATTCTTCAAAAGTTTTGAATTGATTAGATCCGTACCAGCTGCAGATGAGAGTTTCATATTATGAGTTATGGATGAGATGCCTTCTTCGCTGAAGGTGATAGCCGGCATGAAGGATTCCAAGTGAAAGGATGATAAGTGTGGAGGCGCGTCAAACTCGGTGGTGAAGACAGATGTCAATGCATAGTTAAAAACATCTGCACAGTCGTTATGAGCAACAGGTTCATGCAAGTGATTAGTTAGCGTAATATGAGAACGGTGCGTAGGATTTAAGACCTTCCAAAATTGCTTTGGGTTGCTTATTAGTAGGTTTGGTAAGTCGTGGTGATAAAATGAGTGCTTGGCATTACGAACGGAATATACGTATAATTTTCCGATTTCGTAATATTTTTCCCATGCGGCAGGCGTGTCGATGCGTTTGGCGGAGCGAAAAAATCGTTTCTTTTTGTTTTCTAGGCGTTTTAAGGGCCGGTAAACCGGGGTTTATTGCGGTTGGTGTGAAAAGTAATCACCGGGACAAACGTATCAGTGAGATTGTTTAATTTGTTCTTGAAGATTGGCCAGTTTTCATGAATTGAGCCGGTGTGAAATGAGGATTCATATTCGGGAAAAATGTGTTAAGATTTTCAGTTATTGCCTTATAGTTGCCTTTATCGTATAGACGTACTGTTTCTTCAGATGTTTGTTTTTTAGTAGAGTGAAATGAAAATAGAGCATGTATGACTTTGTGATCACTGATTTCCGGAAGATAACTGATAGATGTTAGCTTTTCGGGGCTATTGGTTAGTATCAGGTCGAGTGTGTTTGCTGATTCTCGTGTCACACGGGTTGGCTGCGACACTAACTGGGTAAGATTAAAATTTAGACACATTTCGATAAAGCTCTTTCCTTCTGCATGGCATGTTAATGTTCTGCCAGTCGATGTCAAGGTAGTTAAAATCACCAAAAAGAAGGATGCAAGCATGTGGAAAGAAGTTTGTGGATGGGGCTCGAGGAGAGAGAGCCGGCTCCGCAGGTGCCGCGACGAGGGGTCGCCGGATATGCGCACGTGGGCGTCTTCAGCTCTCCCCGCGGCAGGCTCTCTCCTGTTGTCCCCTTCTCTTCCCGCTTGTTGGGAAATAAACCACTCTGCACGGCGCTTGCCTCTCGGTCGTACGAACCTGGCGTGGGAGGTCAGGATTAGTCTGCGGGGGTCTGTAGCAAACGCCGAGCTTCCCCCTGTTACGGGGGAAGTGCGACAAATGAGCCATAACGATTCGATGTCAGAAGTGGATCAGGCAGGTCAGCCTGTCCTCAGTGACGAGGTAGCGGAAATACTCAATCTAACATTCTCTTCTTCTAATTTTACAAGAGAACCCGATGATAACCTGCTTCCTCGTATAACCATCCCATCGTGCCGGATATCACATTTTCACCCCGAGGAATCTTGAAACTAATTGAAGCTTTAAAACTGACTTCATCAGCTGCCGTCGACGGCATCAATGCCAAAGTGCTCAAAAGCACCAAAGAAATCGCCAGTGTTATTTTGTCTCACATTTTTCAGCACTCATTGACATGCGGCATCATCCCTCATGATTGGAAAGTGGGTAAGTTGTTCCCGTTCCTAAGCCAGGTTTTACTAACTACTGACCCATATCTCTAACTAGCGTCTGTTCTAAAATTATGGAGCACATTATTTATTCGCAAATCGCAACTTTCCTTAGATCTGTTAAGTTCTTTCACCCTAACCAGTACAGATTTCAAAAAGGGCTTTCATGCGACACCCAACTTTCGCTATTTCTTCACGACATAAGTACTAATGTAGACCTTAACACGCCTGCTGACACTCGCTTCATCGACTTCGAGAAGGGTTTCGACAAAGTCCCCCACAAACGCCTACTAATAAAGCTTTCAGAACTAAATATTGACCCACTCGTCCTCAACTGGATACAGGATTTCCTCGCTAACTGTCAGCAATTTGTTAAAGCCAATGACAAATCTTCTCCCCTCTCTAACGTACTCTCTGGTGTGCCGCAAGGCACAGTTCATGGCCTTCTTCTTTTCTTAATTTACATGAATGACTTGCCTAATCATATCTCACCAAACATCCGCTTATTCACTGACGATTGTGTCATTTACCGTTCCATTAATAGTGCAGCAAATAATAATGTTCTTCAGTGTGATCTATTAAGGCTGGAGGAGTGGTGTCGTAGATGGCTGCCTTCTACAGACGACAAAATTACCCTACCCTAAATTATGTTCTGAACGGTTCTAGTGCCTTACCTCGCAGTTGCATTAACTATCTTGGTGCTGACATCTCGGGTACCCTTAACTGGTCTATCCATATAACGCGGATAATTAACAATATTTATAAAACTCTAGGCTGCCTTCGTCGTAATTTACGCCTATAGCTTCAGCAGCAGTTAAATTAGTAGCTTATAAAACATTAATTCCGTCAAAGTTAGAGTACGCATCTGCCAGCTGGGACCCCGCTCAACTTAACCTAACCAACTGTATTGAACTTGTTCAAAATCGCGCAGTTCGATTCATCTACTCAATCTCAACAGTGTTACTTCCCTCAAAAAGAATGCATGCCTACCTAACCTCAAGCAACGCCGTCTAGTTGCAAGGCTATGCTTGTATCGCAAAATATATCACTACTTTTCTTACAACTGTCCTATCCAGCCTGCTTTTCGTTCTTCAGCCCACACAAGCCACCACAAGGCCGTTTACCCACTTCCTGCTCGCACCGCGACCCATCTTCATTCCTTCTTCATCGAAACAGTGCGTGACTTGAACAGTATTCTCACTAGTACCATCCTTCATGCAAACCAGGACCATTTCAAGAAAGCCATCGAAACAATGCTTTATTAACACCAGGTTGCTAGCGCACCCCTCATGTAAAGCCCTCATCCAAAGGCCCTTGAAGTATCTGTAATAAATAAATATTCGTTTCGGAGAATGGCGCCACAGCCCCGGCAGATGTGGGCACATTATGTACCACGTGTCGTGTACAAACCGCAAGGGTTAGAAAGAAAAACTGGTTCCGCCGGTGGTCTTTCTTTTCACGCATCTAAAGAAGAAACATTAGGCGGCATCCTTCGCCTTGCATTCGCCGCAGTGTTCGGTTGCTGGAATTGCTGCACCGTTGCCGCAGTTTTATCAGAAAGCACCCACTTGTAACAGCATGTAGCAGGTTTATTGCAATGGGGCAGCATTGACTATTGTATCCGAGAGGGAAACTTGGCAGCGAGAAATGGCCTTGCCCTTGCAGACGCATCCACACTTCCTCGTTACCTTTTTCGCATCATCAACTCTGGAACTTTTGCAGTCGCGCCCACTTAAAAGGACCCTGCGTTCGTTGTATCCGAGGTTCTCTTTACGTGGACTCCCCACGTTACAGCAAAACATACCAACTCAGACAGTGTAAGTTCTCTATTCGCGTCTGTTTATTGAAACTAGCCGCTATTACGGCGCTTTCCAAGCTCTTCGCCGATAGCGTTGCTACCCATAAAGCATTTACGGATGCGCTAATACTAATCGTGGTGGAAGCATCCACGGTAGATGGTGGTTAGTTGGCTTGCTCTTTATCGTCTCCAACAGATTGGTAGCAATAAAACAGTGTCCATACTTCGCGTCAGTATGTGACTCTCCGATGTCGGTGTCATCATTCGCACCAACGACGTCATCTCAGGTGACATCAGGTGAGGCTAGCTCATCGCTCCTAAACATAAAAGACCACTTCACTCCTTCTGTGACGTCACAGGCACTGCCCGGTTGACCATATCTCGGCATGAATTTAGCACACAAGGTTGAAGTAGAGACTGCCGCCAAGATAAGAAGCTAAGCTGTGTGCTCTAAATTCATGCCGGGGTATGCAAGGTGCGAGACGTCAGAGGAGGAGGCACTTACTAGTTGCGCATCGACAAAATGTCGCCACAAATCTACCGGTAGTACAATAAAACTTCGGTTTGGCCTAGTTGGTACATGTTACTGTGAAGGTGAAGGTTGCGCAAACACGGGACGATCCACAACGAAGAGACACGGAGGCACACACAGGCGCTACTAACAACTGGTTTATTCTTCCTAAGAACGCCCGCCGCGATGGCTCAGTGGTTACGGCGCTCGGCTGCTGACCCGAAAGACGCGGGTTCGATTCCGGCTACGGCGGCTGAATTTCGATGAAGGCGAAATTCTAGAGGCCCGTGTGCTGTGCGATGTCAGTGCACGTTAGAGAACCCCAGGTGGTCGAAATTTCCGGAGCCCTTCACTACGGCGTCCCTCAGAGCCTGAGTTGCTTCGGGACGTTAAACCCCAATAAACCAAAGCAAACCAATCTTCTTAAGACCTTCTGACCATGCATCGTCAAACACGAACTGGAAACACAACAGTCATGCCAAAGGCTGTTAACGCTGACGCGAGCGCAAAAAATTGAATCCAGTTGCTTACAAAGATACGTACAGTCAGGCCGGAACGAAACGCGAACAGAACGTGTCAAGAAAACAAAATATTTTACCTGCCTACTTGCAGCTGAAGTGCACAACTAGCCTGATTCATGTGCCTGGGTAAAGGGCCTACTGAAATGCATAATCGAAAATAGGTTGTAAAGGAATATCTCGCTGCAAAGCAGAAATGTATGACATATGCGTGTTCGCGTTTCATTCCGGCCTGACTGTACATATCACTGACTCTTCTGCTATTTTCCTTCATGTGGCATGCTTCCAAGGCCAGCCGCGCGTGTTCGTTTTTGCTTTTGCCAAGGATCACAGTCTCGTCAAATCGCGGTGCACAATAGCGGCAAGTATTAAGGTGGGGCACAAGATGTTTACCTTTGTCTGTGCTGTGAGCTTTATTCGCATGCTCCCTGAGTCGTTCATTTATGCACCGCCCTGTCTGCCCGATGTATACGTCTTTCCACATGAAAAAGGGAAGTCATATACCACCCCGTTGGCGGAAGGGATGTATGATGTTTCGTGCCTCAACAGGCAGCCACTCCTATCACCGCACATGCGGGAGCGCAGTTTTGCCAGTTTCTTCGGCGCGGAAAACGCCAGAGGGACGCCATGCCTGCCTGCTACTTTCTTGAGGTGATGAGACACCTTATGCAGATAAGGCACCACCACAGGCCTGAACGTTTCATGTTCACTCGCCACCCTCATACTTGGCGTATCGGTGTTCATATTCCGTATCAGGGTAACGGCAACCGCAGTCAACAGCGACATAGGGAAACCTGCTGCCGAAAGCCGGATTGTCAAAACTTGCCTGCATTTGATGCGCAACAATTTTTTGAGAGCCGATTCCATGCAGAGGAAAGCAATGCCTCTTTCACAATTTTGGAATGCTCAGATTTGTACGTCAAACGTTCCTATTTTGCACGAGGTTGGTAAGACCAGCATACATGTCGTACGCAGAACTCGAGTTTAAGGTCCAGGAACTGCAAAACATTCTTGTGGGGTAGCTCGTGAGTAAAACCAAGTCCTTGTCCGTATTGCTTAAAAACATCTAAAACTTCAATCGCGTCCTGCTGGTAAGAGTCAGCCGCTAAAAGCACCAAAAAGTCGTCAACGTATCTAGAAACTTTTAAATCCTTTCCCTTGTTAAAAACATCGCCTTAAGACTGGTCAATACTAGATAAAAAAAGCATCATAGATAGCTGCAGCAACACAGTACCCAATACAAAGGCCATTCCGTTGTAAAAACGGTCACGACAATTATCCATTTGTTGCCAGAGTTCGAACGTGGGAACGGACCCAGCATGTCCATTCCTATTTGTTGGAAGGGCCTTGTGGGTGGTTTAATGGGCATCAAGAACCCAGCTCGTTTGGCTGACGGTACCTTGCGACGCTGACAGGCTCGGCACGTTCTGACGTAGTGAGTGACATCCGCACGGAGACGAGGCCAGTAGTACTTTTCTTGGATTCGGGCTAGCGTACGGGATATTCCCAAATGTCTAGAAGTGGGTTCGTCATGAGAGGCTTGAAGTATTTCAATGCGCAGGCTAGCCGGTACGACGATTAGGTATTGGGTGTTGTTCGCAGCGAAATGTTTCTTGACCAGAAGGTCATTGCCGATTGTTAGAGATGACAACACGCGCCTGAAAGCGCGCGGAGCGGTCGTGTTGCTACCGTTGAGAAATTCCATTACATCTCGAAGTTCGAGGTCGGAGCATTGTCGGTCAGCGAGGCAGGAGGCACTGAGAGCACTCAGTAAGATGTCGTCATCATTAGATGCTTCGGTAGAAGGATCTACTGGGGCGCGGGACAGACAATCGGCGTCAGAGTGCTTGCGCCCGGATTTGTACACGACAGTCATGTCGTATTCCTGGAGCCGTAGACTCCATCGGACAAGGCGGGCGGACGGGTCTTTGAAACTTGCGAGCCAGCATAAGGCATGATGATCGGTTACTGCCTTAAAATTTTTCCCGTAAAGGTACGGTCGGAATTTCCAAGTGGCCCATACAATGGCAAGACATTCTTTCTCGGCTGGCGACAAACACCGACTTGCGTAAGCGATGACCCGTTCTTGACCTGCTTGGATCTGGACCAGGACAGCACCTAAGCCGATGTTGCTGGCATCGGTATGGAGCTCCGTGTCGGCGTTTATGTCGAAGTGAGCCAGAACAGGAGGCGCCTGCAGGAGGCTTTGAAGGCTGCAGAATGCATTTGCTTGCACTGCTTCCCATCTGAAAGGTGTTTCCGTCCTGGTTAGGCGCGTCAACGGCTCGGCAATGCGAGGGAAATCTTTCACGAAGCGACAGTAATAATTGCACAATCCAAGAAAATGGCAGACAGCTTTCAGGTCTTGCTGCGGCGGAAAATTGGCAATAGCCGTTGTTTTCTCAGGATCAGGCTGAACTCCGGCTTGATTCACAACGTGTCCTAAGAACTTGAGCTCCATATACGCGAAGTGGCATTTCTCATTTTCGAGCGCGAGTCCACAAGATCTGATGGCTTGTAGGACCAATTCGAGGCGGTAAAGATGCTCCTGGAAAGTCGGGGCGAAGACGACAACATCGTCAAGATAGACGAGACACGTCTGCCATTTTAAATCGGCAAGGACGGTGTCCTTGAGGCGTTGGAAAGTTGCCGGTGCTGAGCACAGTCGAAAAGGCATGGCCGTAAATTCATAAAGGCCATGCGGAGTAATAAAGGCTGTTTTCTCTTGGTCCCGCTCATCGACCTCAATTTGCCCATATCCTGACTTGAGGTCCATCGAAGAAAAGTATTTCGCGCTACAGAAGCGATCCAGAGCGCCGTCGATCCGGGGAAGAGGATAGACATCCTTTTTGATGATTTTGTTTAGGCGACGGTAATCTACACAGAGCCGCAATGTTCCGTCTTTTTTCTTCACAAGGACGACTGGTGCCGCCCAGGGACTGCGGGAAGGACGAATTACGTCGTCGCGGAGCGTTTCCTTGACTTGGCGGCCAATAGCGTCCCGTTCAGCGGGAGACACTCGGTAGGGGGACTGTCGGGCAGGGTGCACGTTCTTGTCCGTAATAATGCGACGCTTCGCTAGGTTAGTTCGTCAAACACACGATGATACCGAGAATGTGTCGCCGTAGCGCAGATCTTTAACTTGTTGTTGCTGCGTCGGGGAGAGTTCTGGATTGACGTCGAACGTGAAACTAGTGACTGGGCTCTCCCGTTCCGACAACGACATTGTGGAAATACTGGGTGTGTTGCTGACATGGGCGATGGCATCAACGTGAGCCACAACGGTTCCCACGTTCAGATGTTGGTGTGCACCACCGAAATTGGTTATCAGCACTTCTGTTGCTCCGTCGACGAGATGAACGACTCCTCTGGCGACAGCAAGGCTCCTGGGAAAGAGAAAGATCTGGTTGCCTTCCGCGACGCCTTCGAAATTCCGCACAGTCTTGGCGCCGACAGAAACCATGAGACTCGAACGAGGTGGAATGGTGACATGGTCATCCAGGATGCAAAGTGCGGTCGGGTGGTCTGAATCTCTGTGTATTGCGTTCTCTGTGGAGAAACACACGGCCTTTGACTGGAGGTCGATGACCGCTCCATTCTCGGTCAAGAAATCCATTCCGAGAATGACGTCACATGAACAATGTTCGAGTATGACGAACGTTGCCAGGTAGATGGCGCCTTCAACTGTCACTCTTCATGTGTACGTCCCAGTCGGTGTAACCAAGTGACCCCCGGCTGTACGAATCTGTGGGCCCACCCAAGGAGTGGTGGCCTTTTTCGGAGTTCCGGCAAAATGTCCACTGAGAATATGGTAATCGGCCCCTGTGTCGACGAGTGCAGTGACGTCGGTTCCGTCCAGAGAAATGCTGAGGTTTGCTGTCGTAGACGTCGTGTGAGAGGTACGTCGTGGTGTTCAGTCACGGCTGCGGTGCGGCGCGGGTTCGCTTCGATCTGTCAGGTGGCAGTGACGTCGAGTCGGCGTGTCATGGTTTTGGACGGCAGTCGGTCGTGCCATCAGGTGGCCACCTAGTTGCGGTGTAGGCGGCTCTTGTACATTGCGTGGATTAGCAATTTCCCCCTCCATCATCATCATCATCAGCCTGACTACACCCACTGCAGGGCAAAGGCCTCTCCCATGTCTCTCCATTAACCCTGTCCTTTGTCAGTTGCCACCACTGTATCCCCGCAAACTTCTTAATCTCATCCGCCCACCTAACTTTCTGCCGTCCCCTGCTACGTTTGCTTTCTCTTGGAATCCACTCCGTTACCCTTAAGGACCAGCGGTTATCTTGCCTTCGCATTACATGCCCTGCCCAAGCCCATTTCTTCCTCTTGATTTCAACTAAGATGTCATTAACCCGCGTTTGTTCCCTCACCCACTCCGCCCGCTTTCGATCTCTTAACGTTACACCTATCATTTTCCTTTCCATAGCTCGCTGCGTTGTTCTTAACTTAAGCTGAACCCTCTTTGTTAGCCTCCACGTTTCTGCCCCATAGGTGAGTACCGGTAGGATACAGCGATCGCGTAGAGGTAGAGCATCCGCCTCGCGTGCAAGAGGACCGGGGTTCGAATCCGGGTGCCACGCAATTCTCCACCGGATTAAAAAAAAACTCCGCGCGTCGATGGAATTGCATACCCAGGCTTGGAGTGCGGCCTGATTTCGGTGAACCTAACCGACAACGCACTTCCTCACCAGAACAGGATTTGGCCACCCTGGTGTAGTACATGGCCATAACCTTCTATGAACAAACCAATTCCCCCTCCAAGGTTGCTGCTTTTAGTTTTCCTGGCGGGCGGGGGCTTGGCGACCTTCACCGCGGAAAGACCAACGAGGAGAAGAGAAACGACGCGGGGATGGCGACCTGCGTGTCCCGCCGGCAGATTCGGCCAGATAATCATCGATTTCCCTGGGTCGCTGCCCAGGCTGCGGACGTGGTGCATCGGCAGGGAACCCCTGCAGACCCACCTGACGATAGCTGCAATTGCGGTACAGGTCGCCCGGCTCACCGCAGTGATAGCAGAGTGGTCGGTATTTGAGAGTGCGCCAGATGTCACTGTTACGTGGGTACGCAGGAGCCGGACGAGCAGGTGGTGACGCCCGCAAAGGGGCCGGGGTTTCCTGAAGGCGACTCGATGGCGATTGTGCGCGATGAGAAACAATGGCGTATGTCTTTAGCAGTGGAGCTGTGGACGGCTGAAATGGGGCTGGGGTCGTAAGCGCCTGTTGCACTTTTTCGCGAATAACCTCGGATAGGGTAGAAACCGTTGGAGCAGGCGGCGTATCAGGGAACAGCTTCCGGAGCTCCTCGTGAACGACAGCTCGCACGGTTTCGAGAAGCACGTCGACTGGTATTGATGTCAGAGGCTGCCGCAGTCATGGCCAAAGGTGGATGCTCGTATTGCCGCAACCGCATATCGAGTGTCTTTTACATGGTGGTAGCCTCCGACAGAAACTCTGCGACCGTGTTCGGTGGACTGCGAACCAGTCCGGCACTCGCCTCCCGTTTCTGGCCAGCGTAGCAGCCGTCGGAGTCGCTGTCTTCCTCACTTGGGTCGCGCATGTGGCACCACCAGAAAACCGCCTTCGCTGCGCGGAGGGCAAAGATTTTCTCCTTTATACCTTGTACAAGGTACCGGAGTTTCTTTTGCTCTAGCATATCCGGCTCAGCCCGACGAAATATCTTCGCCATCGCTTCGAAACACACCAGCACGCTTTCATTTGGGAGCTGAGTTCGATACTGAAGGAGCAGATCAGATCGGCCCGTTCTCTTCGAAGCACCGAGATGAAATCCTTCAGGAACTGATCTTTAAAACCACATCACGTAGTTATGGGCGAGTCCCGGTTCTCGAACCACGTATGAGCTGCGCCCTCCAGCGAAAAGAACACGTGTTGAAGCTTGGAGTCATCCGCCCATCTGTTGTATCGTGCCACGCGTTCAAATTTCTGCCGGAAGTCTTCCGGGTCTTCGGTGGCTCCCGAGGCTGCTGCATCACAACGGAAGGTGAAGTATAATCGTCGTCTGTATGCCTATTTCTGGCGGACGGTCGACAACGATGGCGCTGGACGAATTGCTTGGGTCGAGCGAGACTCCAGAGGCCCAAACTCGGGGTAAAGGCCTTGGAGCCGGCGGCTGCCCTGCTGTAGAGGCGTCACCACGATGCCAGGTGAAACTCGCGGGCTTGAATCTCTGCTTGCTGGGGGAGTCTGAGGCATGGAATGCGTTACCCAGCGCCCTCCACCAGATGTCACACGTGGTTCAGTACGACAGGCACGGTTGGGTACGTCTAAATAGGAGAGCTTCAAGGCGATGACAGCGGACGTCGGTAGCAGCCCAAAAGCGGAGCATCCGCTTGCCAGACACTTCAGCTTCTTTTCCTTCGGCGAGCTCGCGCAATTCCGCGCTGTCGTGTTTCCAGCAGAACGATGACGACGAATGGACGGTGTCATTATATATATATATATATATATATATATATATATATATATATATATATATATATAAAGTTATATATAAAGTTAGGCAGACAAGGGAAGGGGAAAGAGGGGCTCATTATACATATGAGAAAAGCGAACGCCCACAGAAACCAAGGAACAGGGGGATTTTTTATTATTATTTATTGACTTAATTTGTGCTGTTTATTAATGGAGAATGGTACTAAATATGTTATCGCTTAAACATAATTCATTAAAAAAGCAGAATAAAAAACAACCACATGCCGCCGGTGGGAACCGAACCCACGACCTCCGAATTACGCACCGGTGCTCTACGGTGCTCTACGCGTCCGGTGCTCACAAGGTTAGGTCAATTGTAAACATAAATGCCCCGAAAGCAGATCTGCCAGCTGTCGCCGTAGCTCAGTTGGTAGAGCACCGGACGCGTAATTCGGAGGTCGTGGGTTCGGTTCCCACCGATGGCATGTGGTTGTTTTTCCTTCTGCTTTTCTAATGAATTATCTTTATGCGACAGCATATTTAGTACTATTCTCCATTGATAAACGGCCAAATTAAATAAATAATAATAAATCCCCATGTTCCTTGGTTTCTGTGGCTGTTCGCTTCTCTCATATATATATATATATATATATATATATATATATATATATATATATATATATATATATATATATGACAGAAGCCAACAGCCACAGAACCAAGGTGCACAGGGGATTTTTTTTATTTATTTATTTATTTTGTGGTGTTGATCAATTTAGAATATTACTGAATATGTTATCGCTTAAAGCAAATTGATTAGAAAAGCAGAAGGAAAAACAACCACATGCCGTCGGTGGGATATATATATATATATATATATATGTGTGTGTGTGTGTGTGTGTGTGTGTGTGAGAGAAGCGAACAGCCACAGAAACCAAGGAACATGGGGATTATATATATATATATATATATATATATATATATATATATATATGTATATATATATATATATATATATATATATTGTAAAGACGAAGACGAACCTTGTGCCGTGGCGGCAGTGCCATCGCTGCACGTGCTTTGGGCTCGCTTTGGCTGACCGCAGACTGTTGCCGCCCTGCTCCTTTAATAAGGTCCCAGTGCCTTTAATAATCCCCCGTCTTACATTTGGTGGAGGTGCGGGGTAACGATATCGGCTTTGGAGCTCCGTAACCGCACTCTTCCAACACCTGCTATGCCTGTGGACACCCAAAATCAAGCCGTGCAAGCAGGCCCACCGACTGCCATCTGTGCCGGCTCCCTTCGCCAGCGGGACCCGGATGTCTTCAGCGGAACAGATGAACACGACGTGGAAGATTGGATCGCGGCTTACGAACGTGTGAGCCTCTATAACAAATGGGACGACGAGACTAAGCTTAACAATGTCATTTTTTATCTTACCGGTGTCGCCAATTTATGGTACCGCAACCATGAAGGGACGTTGCAACTTGGTCGGCCTTCAAGACGAAGTTCCCCGAAGTGTTTGGTCGCCCAGCCGTCAGACAACTCCGCGCCGAACAGCGCTTGCGTGAACGGTCGTAGCAGGTCAGTGAAAGCTTCACTAGCTACATAGAAGATGTAATCGCCCTCTGCAACCGAGTGAACGTCAGCATGCCGGAAGCTGACAAGTTAAAGCTGATCCTGCGGGACTTGCGCACCGTTTCAGAAGTCACCCCGCTGTGCCAGAGCTTCGAGGAGCTGCGGAAGCAGCGGGTCCTCACTCGTCAGCACTCAGCTCATGTAGAGTCACTTGCTGGACTGACACCCGCAGCTGATAACTCCTCTCTGCTGCAGCAAGTCAAAGGCTTTGTGCGTGAGGAGGTGGCCCGTTTTGCCTAGCCCTTAGGGGTCGCCACCATATTTGGCCCCGGCTTTCCAACAAGCTATTCTTCTGTCCGGCAGTTCCAATCTTTCTCAGTGGTCCCAAGTTTGTGACGACGCCTTCCATTATTTGCGCCGTATCCTCACCGCACCGCCGATACTGCACCATTTCGACCCAAACGCACCTACCGAGGTCCATACTGACGCCAGTGGGGTAGGCATCGGCGCCGTACTCGCACAACGCAAATCTGGCTTCATCGAATACGTCGTTGCCTATGCCAGCCGCACGATAACAAAGGCTGAATCTAACTACTCGGTCACTGAAAAAGAGTGTCTAGCGATAGTTTGGGCCCTTACCAAGTTCCGCCCTTACCTCTACGGCCGCCCGTTTGAAGTCGTGACCGACCACCATGCGCTATGCTTGCTTTCCTCTCTGAAAGATCCATCCGGTCGCCTCGCGAGGTGGGCCCTTCGCCTCCAGGAGTACGATATCCGCGTCGTGTATCGTACTGGCCGCAAACATCAAGATGCCGATGCTCTATCCCGCTGCCCACTTCCAGCCAATATTTACAGCCTTTCCACCTTCGACGCCTTCTCACCGATGCTTCACATCACCGCCATGCCTTCCTCGCAGCGTGCCGACCCATGGATCTTTTCTCTTATTGACTTCCTCACCAACCCTACGGCTGCTTCGCCTTCGCGCGCTCTTCGCCGCCATGCTTCCCATTTCTCAATTCGTGATAACCTCCTTTATCGCCGCAACTACACCTCAGACGGCAGCAAGTGGTTGCTAGTTATTCCCCGTCACCTTCGCTCGGAAGTCTGCGCCCATTTTCATGCTGACCCGGAGTGTGGTCATGTCGGAGTGTTCAAGACCTACGATCGCATCCGACTACAATATTATTGGCGTGGCATGTACACATTCATCCGCAAATACGTGCGGTCATGCCTTACCTGTCAACGTCGCAAGCCACCTCCTCATCGTTCTGCTGGAGAATTGCAGCCGCTACCTTGCCCGCCACGCCCATTTGACCGCGTCGGCATTGACTTATACGGTCCCCTCCTGTACACTTCGGCCGGCAACCGTTGGGCTATCGTCGCGGTTGACCATTTGACAAGGTATGCCGAAACCGCAGCCCTTCCAGCCGCCACAGCCTCAGAGGTGGCCTCGTTTATTTTAAACCGATTCATCCTTCGTCACGGCGCCCCTCGCGAACTGCTGAGCGACAGAGGCCGCGTCTTTCTGTCGGATGTTGTGAAAGCACTGCTCACCAAGTGCAATATAATTCATCGAACCACCTCCACATATTATCCGCAAACCAACG